>NC_081344.1:43638612-43652531 GCF_029784015.1 Lycium ferocissimum
TTAACGAAGAATGGAGAGAAAGGTAAACTATAATAATTTCATGCTAGAGAGCAAGAAGTGGTAGGACACCAAGAAAACTTGATGTACTAAATGCAACACGAACACATAATTAGGAAAAATTACGAGTAAATGAGTTAAACGGTAGAAGGACTAAAGTGGATGCAAGGGCATGGAATTGTGACGGGACGGTATGGTATAGACCTAGATGGAAGAGAACTTAGGGCAAAAGATATTTTCAAAGGCTAAAGGGATTCGCACTCGTAACAAAACACTCCAAAGTTTCCGACCCGTGGAGTAAAAGATGACTAATGGAAATAGGCATTGTACAAGTAAAAGAAACTATGAGGACTAAAGGAAGGAGAAGGCGTCAATGAAATGGTTAAAGGGAATTATGTGGCCGCCAACAACAAGGAGAAGGATAGTGAATCAGTAGGCTTCCCAAGGGAAAACAAATTGAAATTATAAGGTAATAGTTATGTAAAAGATGCAACGATGCGATCATGAAACCGAATTTGTATGTGTGTGCACAAGTTGTAGTATCAAAAAGAAAGATGAAGAATCCACGAAAGAAGAAAGAAAAAGATGTACTTTGTGAGGATTTCATATTAAGGACAAGAGCTGACACAGCACTAGAAGGTCTATGAAGCATAGCTACGATGCAAATGAGTAGTTAAGGAGAATTATGGGACAAATGAGGTAAGATAATGAAAGGACGAGTCTTGGGAATGGATGGTGTTGAATATCAACTTTCAATGGTATAGTATAAACATAAATAGGAATTCGAAACCTAGAGCAGGGAGAGTTTTAAGGATATTAAGAAGGTAGTCGTGGAGAAAGACTAGGGCTAAAAGAGCGTGGTATAGTCGGACACTCCTTAAGGGGCTTAATGAATTCCGATGTCCCCAGAACCATTAACCTAGGGGACTACTAGTCATGAGAGGTAGAAATGAAAAGACAATAAAGAAGCCGTTAGGATTGTATCCGATACGTATAAGCATTTTGATTTGACACAAGAACTCAACTAGCAAAAAAGGAAAACAAGTTAAACTATGAGATGAAGAGAACTCCGGCATTATATAGAATAAAGGAGTTGAAGGATCGCTAAGGTCGGACAAATGACTATCAAATACGGTTAACACTCAGAGGTTACAGTATATGAATACATCTTTTAAAAAAAAGGGGGGAAGAACAAATTTAGTTTTAAGATGAGCTACAATATTCCGAAGCTCAAGAAAAGGGAAATCTTAGCACTAGAAGAGATGAAAGTTTTAGCGAGAGGAATAAGTATAGGGATTTCAATGATCTCCAAAGAAAAGGGAGATAGTGTGCCTATGAATAGCAAGACAGCAGTGCTACCTAAGATTAGAAAGTACCTCGCAAGTCGTAGAGTCACAAGTCGCCGGTCATATCAAATATGAGAGTATATGTTATAGAACCATATAGAAAATCGTTGTGATGCAATAGCCGACAAAAATGGTGTAAGGACAACGATAGGGAGTCTAAGAAGCACATCGGCTAATTTAAGTCTCAAATCACCGGTACAAGAGAATCAAGGACTTAAGAAGAAAGCATACTCGTATCAAAAGGAAGTTATGATTAAGTGGGATTTTATCTTAGTTCCATGTTTATGAATTTATATTGCAATTATGCTAAAACTGAGGAGAGGAAATTATAGAAAAAGTTCAGGTATGTCACACCCTAATTTTCGACAGGGTGTGATGGGCACCCGACCCTTACTTAAGGCCGAGCGAACCCACGGACTCTCGTAATACTCATAATCATACTGGGCCCGCAAAACATGACACAAGTACATGATGAAAATTTTTTGAAAAATCAAATATGCTTTTCATCTTTTTCAAATCAAATAAAATCCGAAGTCATAACAAATCTGTAAACATATGAAGTTCGTAACATAATGCATAATAATACATCGGCTCACATAGCCGCTTACAAAACTGACATATCACACACACGACACTGTCTGCAAAGTCTCTACCATAACTCCAGATACCATACAAAAGCACTCGGACTCGGCAGCACTCCGGAGGAAATGGAGCTCGCCAATCCAGCTGGAACATCTTCTATTAACATCACCTACTTAACTGTGGGTACCGCGGCACGAAACGCAACCCGAAGAAAAGCGGGGTCGGACGGAATATATCGAGCATGTAAAGCATAACATACATGAAACGAGGTCATAACCGAAGTAAGGAGTACATAAGGTAAGCATAATAACCAGAATACCAAAGGGCTTGCATCTGAAACACAAATCGTACAACAGAGGTACCGAAGACAAATACAATAATCAGAATGCCAAAATGCTTCGCTTTCTTTTGAAAAACATTTCTGTCTCATACATACGGAAAATCAAACACATCATATGAGCTGACATTAACCGAATGCCGAGGAACGTACGGCCCGATCCAGAAATAATACGATAATGCCGAGGAACGTACGGCCCGATCCATATATAATATAATAATGCCGAGGAACGTATGGCCCGATCCATATATAATATAATAATGCCGAGGAACATACGGTTCGATCCATATATAATATAATAATCATATCGTCATATTATCACATATCATCATGTCATCATATTATCATATCACATACCACATACCGTCCGTAATGGGACCGGCGGACGAACGTGGTCGCCACTCCCATCCGGACGCCACAACACATCATACTTCGAAGGTTTTATATCTCCGAACATCTCCATCACACATCATAACATATATACACGGTACCCGGCCAGGGGCTCGGCGTACCGGACACATCATACTTCGTATCACATCATACTTCGGAAACACATCATACTTCAGAATAGTGCGCACGATAACAACCGGCCCGGGATCCGGTGAAAGATGTAACAACAGAACGCACGAGCAGAATCGTAAGTTGCCATATGCATACAAATCTTTATTACAAACTCAACAGAATAACCAAAGCGAACTATTATTTCAAAACCAAGACAATAGTCAAATCAAATTTCCTCCGAGTATTACTCGGGAACATATCAAACCGAACTTCAGAAACCATAGTCACGTATCAAAATCATATGCATAAAAATCCTCATTTCAGACTCAACAAATAAGTATACAATCACACTCGGGGGTCGGAAAAATATTCATATTAAGCTTTTTTTTTTTTTCCAAAAATAGGTCGTTAGAACCAAACATAGAAAGTCGCGGGACCCACGGACGAGCGTCAACCCAATCCGGGCCCGCCTATGAAAGTCATAGTCATTATACGTTATAGAATCATTTATGAGCATATCAAAGCCATCCGGTTCTATCTGTGAAAGTTACGGACGTTCGTAGTTACAAAACTCTTTTGAAAACAAAACTTTTTATGCAACATTGAAAACCAATCATACAAAGACATATAAACCATAGCCTGACCATATAAGGATGCCAACATCAAGAAGCAAATAAGCATCGTAAACATGCTCGGACTTTAGGAACAGAGTTACCCCCGAAGCTCATAACATATCATAACTTAGCCATATCTAAGACATGCCAAAAGAAGAAAAGGAAAGCTTTACATACCTTGATCGCTCTCAAAGCTAATCCAAATCAAACCTATGTCTCGGACTCCCCACGATCTACATAACATCAATAGATACCAACATCAACTATAGGCATTTAGAAGTTCATTTCCAAACGAACACATAATTCTGCGGAAATTTGGGCAGCACTTCCTCTGTAAATGCACAACCCCGAGAATTCAACTCGGCCAAATTCAACAACACAACAACACCAACAATCATCCCAACAATATCCACAATCTATTCGAAACGCATTCGAACATTAATAATTCTTCTCCACACATTCCGACAACATTCCAATTATGTTCACTACAACTACATACATATAAACCAACATATAGTCAAACCAACACTAATGCTCACATACTCAATTCAATTTCATACATTCAAACTAATATCGACGATCGCATATTCAAATACCAATCCAAAACCATTCAAACAAGATTCAAGAAGGCTTCAAACGATTCGCACAACATTCAAACGACTCAACCAACATACCCAAAATCCGAAACCTTCCAATTTCCATAGGAACATTAACAACACATTTCTTTTCCTCCAAATTCATAAACCATATCAATAATCCGCATGTTAGCAACATCATTCCCATAAATTCAAGAAACTATATTAAAATCAAATTATCTTCTCTAACAACCTACAAACGACTCCAACTTTCATTTAAATCATTAAACCATCATTTTCATCATAGAATCCGCAACACAACATCCCAAACATACTAAAGAGAATTAATTCTTCACTTCTACACAACATAGCATATACACGGCCATAACACAACAATTACAACTTCAACTTGAACCATTCAATACCTTAATTCTCATCACATAATCCATGACAACAACAACCAAAAATACTAAATAAAATTTTGTTCATCATAGTCTACCAAAACAGCCCTCACGGCCACACTCCAACATCACAATTTCATGAGTCTCATTCATTTTCTACACACTACAACAACACACAAACATGCTAAATACAATTAATTCATTACTCCTTCTACACAACACACGGCTACAATCAACACACACACGGCTCAACTTCAATTTGTAATATTTCATGAATTTCATTCATTTTCACATACCACAACATGTACAAACCATCCATAACACATGAAAGAGAAGATTAAACCATACCTTTTCCACCCAACTTTTCTACACGGCTAGGAATGAGAACTTCAAGAACAAACACTTTGCTTGCTTCAACAACAACTCCATGTTATAGAGGACCTTCCAATTAGTGGGAAAACTAGAAGAAAATAATTTTTTTGAAAAAGAATTTTGGTCTTCCATTTTTCTCCCATGGCCGAATGGTTGCTTGGTTTTCTCTCCAAGTTTCTTGAAGTTTCTAAGTGTTGAGGATGGTGAAAAATGATGACTTAGTCATCTTTTGATACACATATAAGTTGCCTCCAAGTGGCCCATGGCCCACACCCGCACATGGCCACATATGGCCATTTTCATGAAATAAATACTTTCCAATAATTCACTTTTGACCTCAAATTTTCCTTAATATTCCATGCCAACAAAATCATAAGCAACTTGTACCTTAAAACAAAGTCGAAAAAAATAGCCTTGTCATTAACTTTCCGCAATCAACTTAAAATATTCCAACGTACAAATTGCGGGATATAACATCCTTCCCCCCTTTAGAACATTCGTCCTCGAATGTTCAACTAATCGCATAAGGTCTTATAAGGATCTCGGAGGGGGTTTCCTTTATTACCATAGCATGTAGTCTCACCTACCAATCATATTTCTTCTTTATCTTTTCCTCGTTCCTTATCCTTAATACCTTACAAACCGTCTTATCAATACATTCATATACATCACAATTCCTTTCCTCTGTACTCTTGTCTTAATCTCACTATTACCATCGGCACGACCTTTCAAGTCATATTTGTCACACCCTGATCTTACCAGGGTGTGATGGGCACCTGACCCCATATTCGGAGTCGAGCGAACCCGCTGACTCTTATTACTCACATATTCTCTTTGGATGCTTAGATCAAATACAGGTAAAATACATAGTAAAATTTTCAAAATTTCTTTTGTCGTTTCTCAATTTAAACACAGTCTGTAAGTGTAAGGACTCTGTAACATAATGCGTAATAAAAATATATTAGCTACTGGACCCACTCTCAAACCGAGACTCGGACTCGGGACTCGTCGCAAAGTCTCTAACTTCGAGCAACCGCACAAAGACATATAATCGACTCGGCAAAGACCTCCGGTACAAATGGAGTCTACCAACTCACTGAACGCCTTCGGCAATAGCCCTTACTTGTTTGAGTGCACCTGCGCGGCATGAAACGCAGCGCCCACAAAAAGGGGCGTCAGTACGAGTAATGTACTGAGTATGTAAGGCTTGAGTAATATCACGAAACCATAATAGAGAACATAAAACACAACATAGGAGAGTGATATAACCCGTATCTCTGTTTGTCTACCATGAGTATATTATGCAAGTTAGCTTTACCTTTTGGAGTACTATATAGATACCGCAAGTAACCGCCCGACCGTGTAGGTGCGGTGTATAACGCCCGACCATATAGGTGCGGTGGACTCGCCCGACCATATAGGTACGGTGTAACGCTTTCGAGCGGACCATGGAATAAAGGAGTAATCTGTCATCGAGTGCCCCTTGGGGCGGATGCACGCATGCTAGCTTTTAAAAAAAACATGTAAATATCGTAAGTAAACCGCCCGACCACGTAGGATCGGTGTATAGCGCCCGTCCAAATAGGAACGGTGTAATGAGCCGCGTCCGTGCCTCCCGCGTCCGGGGTATAATCGCCCCTTTAACGGTGGTGTGTCGCCGGCCGCCCGTCGGACGGCACGGTGTCATAAAATAAATCATATGTGAAAATAAAGCATGCATGAGAGCCCAAATGAAAACTACAACTCTATCGGAGTGACGTAAGGTCGGTAACCTCCGATCACATTATGGATAATCAGGATCGCCCTGCCTCACCTTGAAGGAACAATCATAAGGTGAGACTATCAATCAAGGATAACATCACGGGAAAACATAAAACAGGGTCATGACATATCATTTCATATACTTTGAAACCTTTAAATTAGTCATTATCCAAAAATTAGCTTAACATTTCATATCGTCGTATTCATGGTAAGAACATATCCTTGACATATTCGTCCTAGTCATTTTCTCATATCTAGCATTATCATTGTCATCATAAAATCATAGTCGTTGTTTTGATCATAAAAACTTTCAAGAATCGTAAAACTTAGATTTTGGAGAAAAATGGATATTTTAGAAAACATTCATAAACTTTTAGGAAGGAAAATCATGCTTTGGAATCATAACTTCTAACTTTTGAAAATAAGGACGTTATGGGAACATTTATAAAATCGCAACGTATGATTCATGCCATAGAAGGAAAAAGGACGAGCCTTAACATACCTGTGCCGCGCCTTACTAGCTACGCTTATCCATCCAAACTTGTTAATCTACATTCAAGAGAGTTGACATAATCATTAGACTCATCACCATATACTTATCTCAATCCTTCAAACAAATTCATTTATATCTGCCGAAATTTCGAAAGATCTCTCTCAGAATATACCATCCCCGAGAATCTAACTCGGCAAATTTTAATCAACAATAATCCGGAATTCAACCGGCCAAACCAACAACAATACTAGCAATTATTCTAGCAACACTTCAATATTCAATTCAATTCAATTCAATTCAATTCAATTCGCATAATGTCCCAACAACTCAATCGACATACTACTTTATCCGAAACCTTCAATTTCACCAACAACCATACATTTCATTATCATTCATATACGTTAACTTCATCAACACCCTTCATTCTACATCACATAATCCATAATGACAACAACTAAAATGTCGAATAACATCAATTTACCATAACTTACCAAAACATCTACTATTCGGCCACAACCACTTCTTTACATATTTTCATGCATTTCCTTCCATCTCTACACATTCCAACACAACACAAAACTAAATAAAATTAATTCATTCTTCCCATGCAACACAACACACACACGACCAACTCATACAATACAACACACAACACAACACACGGCCAAACTTGGCATGCACACTTCCATAATTTTCATTCATTTCTTGACATAACAACAACCAACATGATACACACATAATCAACCACCACATACACCACACGGCTTCTACCATATGCATGTGTTCCATGTTTCCATCCATTTTCATGCTTCACAACATACACAAATCACTCATAACATATGAAAAATGAGATTGAATCATACCTTGTTCCTTCACCTCCTCTTCTCGGCTAGGCCTTGTTTTTTGCAAAACGAATGGTTTTATTCTTCCAACAACTACTCCACGTCGACGAGGACCCTCCAATTAGTAGAAAACTAGAAGAAAAATAATTTTTTCATGATCACCTTCAAGGGGGCAGTTCGGCCAGCTCTTGGCCGTGACTCCGTCTCTCTTTTTCTCCCTCTTTTCTTGAATTTTCTAGAACTTAAAAATGATGAAAACTTGCCCTCTTTGATCATCCCTCTCTATATATATATATTGCTATGGCACATGACCATGCACATGGCCGGCCATGTGCTCTTCCTTTTTTTTTTTTTCTTTCTTTTCCCTCCAAACTTTCTTCAAATTTCTAGAGTTTTCTCAATTAATAAAAGATGACTAATGACTTTATTTTGTCATCCATATATGTGTATAGTTCCCAAAAATAAGATGAACACTTGTCCCATTGCATGGCTTGCAATAATTGACCAAGATATAAGTGGGGCCCACAACCACAATGGCTTCTCCAAAAAGTCATGAACTATAATAATTTCCAAATTCCATATTTGCCCTTAATATTCATGCCAATAATATTTATGAGCGACTTGCGCATCGAAACAAAATCGGAAAATGGCCTTGCCCTTAACTTTCCGCAATTGTCTTAAAATATTCCAACGTACGAAATACGGGTCATAACAGTATTACAAACCCATATCTCATTCTCTTTCTTTTCTTTTTTTTCTTTCTGAGAAAATTTCGGCAGAGTTTCCTCTGTAACTGTTACTATCTCAAAACCTGCACGCAGGAAATACCAACAATGCCTCACAGGGCCAACATACATATATACATATATAGTATCATATCACAGACTCACAGGGCTCTCAATATCATCAACAGTACGAAAATGATGAACATACCTCATACGCCCAAATCTTGTTTACTTTCTCTTTTAAACTTCAACTTGTATCTCAATCGTATTTCAATATCTTACCCGACATATATATTTCATACCATTGCTTACCTGCGTGCTCTGTAACTTCCAACATCATCAATCACTTTCTTCTGTCGATATCATTCTTCTGCTGAAATCAAAGATCAGGGTAAGGAATCTCATTCCCTATGACTTGGCTCTATGGCACGATCTCAGATATGAAAGAAGAGTAACCATCCTAAATGCCCGGTAGCCTCCTGTTTATAAATGTGGCGCGCAACACACCATAAACAAGACTCTCTTTGGACACGACTTTCGGACAACCCTAGGACGAGCGCTCGCCCGATACCAATTTGTCACACCCTAATTTCCGACAGGGTATGATGGGCACCCGACCCTTACTTAAGGCCGAGCGAACCCACGGACTCTCGTAATACTCATAATCATACTGGGCCCGCAAAACATGACACAAGTACATGATGAAAATTTTTTGAAAAATCAAATATGCTTTTCATCTTTTTCAAATCAAATAAATCCGAAGTCATAACAAATCTGTAAACATATGAAGTTCGTAACATAATGCATAATAATACATCGGCTCACATAGCCGCTTACAAAACTGACATATCACACACGACAGCATCGCTTAAAAGTCTACCATAACTCCAGATACCATACAAAAGCACTCGGACTCGGCAGCACTCCGGAGGAAATGGAGCTCGCCAATCCAGCTGGAACATCTTCTATTAACATCACCTACTTAACTGTGGGTACCTGCGCGGCATGAAACGCAGCCCCCGAAGAAAGGGGGTCAGTACGGAATATGTACTGAGCATGTAAAGCATAGCATACAGAAAACGAGGTCATAACCGAAGAAAGGAGTACATAAGGTAAGCATAATAACCAGAATACCAAAGGGCTTGCATCTGAAACACAAATCGTACAACAGAGGTACCGAAGACAAATACAATAATCAGAATGCCAAAATGCTTCGCTTTCTTTTGAAAAACATTTCTGTCTCATACATACGGAAAATCAAACACATCATATGAGCCGACATTAACCGAATGCCGAACGTACGGCCCGATCCGTAAATAATACGATAATGCCGAGGAACGTACGGCCCGATCCATATATAATATAATAATGCCGAGGAACGTATGGCCCGATCCATATATAATATAATAATGCCGAGGAACATACGGCCCGATCCATATATAATATAATAATCATATCGTCATATTATCACATATCATCATGTCATCATATTATCATATCACATACCACATACGGTCCGAAATGGGACCGTGACGTAACGTGGTCGCCACTCCATCCGGACGCCACAACACATCATACTTCAGAAGGTTTTATATCTCCGAACATCTCCATCACACATCATAACATATATACACGGTACCCGGCCAAGAGGGGCTCGGCGTACCGGACACATCATACTTCGTATCAAATCATACTTCGAAAACACATCATACTTCAGAATAGTGCGCACGATAACAACCGGCCCGGGATCCGTGAAAGATGTAACAACGGTAACGCACGAGGATTTAACCCCCCCCCCGTAAGTTGCCATATGCATACAAATCTTTATTACAAACTCAACGTAATAACCAAAGCGAACTATTATTTCAAAACCAAGACAATAGTCAAATCAAATTTCCTCCGAGTATTACGGAACATATCAAACCGAACTTTAAAACCATAGTCACGTATCAAAATCATATGCATAAAAATCCTCATTTCGTACTCAACAAATAAGTATACAATCACACTCGGGGTCGGAAAAATATTCATATTAAGCTTTTTTTTTTTTTTTTCCAAAAATAGGTCGTTAGAACCAAACATAGAAAGTCGCGGGACCCACGGACGAGCGTCAACCTAATCCGGGCCCGCCTATGAAAGTCATAGTCATTATACGTTATAGAATCATTTATGAGCATATCAAAGCCATCCCAGGTTCTATCTCGTGAAAGTTACGGACGTTCGTAGTTACAAAACTCTTTTGAAAACAAAACTTTATGCAACATTGAAAACCAATCATACAAAGACATATAAACCATAGCCCGACCATATAAGGATGCCAACATCAAGAAGCAAATAAGCATCGTAAACATGCTCAGACTTTAGGAACAGAGTTACCCCCGAAGCTCATAACATATCATAACTTAGCCATATCTAAGACATGCCAAAAGAAGAAAAGGAAAGCTTTACATACCTCGATCGCTCTCAAAGCTAATCCAAATCAAACCTATGTCTCGGACTCCCCACGATCTACATAACATCAATAGATACCAACATCAACTATAGGCATTTAGAAGTTCATTTCCAAACGAACACATAATTCTCGGAAATTGGGCAAAGACTTCCTCCGTAAATGCACAACCCCGAGAATTCAACTCGGCCAAATTCAACAACACAACAACACCAACAATCATCCCAACAATATCCACAATCTATTCAAACACATTCGAACATTAATAATTCTTCTCCACACATTCCGACAACATTCCAATTATGTTCACTACAACTACATACATATAAACCAACATATAGTCAAACCAACACTAATGCTCACATACTCAATTCAATTTCATACATTCAAACTAATATCGACGATCGCATATTCAAATACCAATCCAAAACCATTCAAACAAGATTCAAGAAGGCTTCAAACGATTCGCACAACATTCAAACGACTCAACCAACATACCCAAAAATCCGAAACCTTCCAATTTCCATAGGAACATTAACAACACATTTTCTTTTCCTCCAAATTCATAAACCATATCAATAATCCGCATGTTAGCAACATCATTCCCATAAATTCAAGAAACTATATTAAAATCAAATTATCTTCTCTAACAACCTACAAACGACTCCAACTTCCATTTAAATCATTAAACCATCATTTTCATCATAGAATCCGCAACACAACATCCCAAACATACTAAAGAGAATTAATTCTTCACTTCTACACAACATAGCATATACACGGCCATAACACAACAATTACAACTTCAACTTGAACCATTCAATACCTTAATTCTCATCACATAATCCATGACAACAACAACCAAAAATACTAAATAAAATTTTGTTCATCATAGTCTACCAAAACATCCTCACGGCCACACTCCAACATCACAATTTCATGAGTCTCATTCATTTTCTACACACTACAACAACACACAAACATGCTAAATACAATTAATTCATTACTCCTTCTACACAACACACGGCTACAATCAACACACACACGGCTCAACTTCAATTTGTAATATTTCATGAATTTCATTCATTTTCACATACCACAACATGTACAAACCATCCATAACACATGAAAGAGAAGATTAAACCATACCTTTTCCACCCAACTTTTCTACACGGCTAGGAATGAGAACTTCAAGAACAAACACTTTGCTTGCTTCAACAACAACTCCATGTTATAGAGGACCTTTTCCAATTAGTGGGAAAACTAGAAGAAAATAATTTTTTTGAAAAAGAATTTTGTCTTCCATTTTTCTCCCATGGCCGAATGGTTGCTTGGTTTTCTCTCCAAGTTTCTTGAAGTTTCTAAGTGTTGAGGATGGTGAAAATGATGACTTAGTCATCTTTTGATACACATATAAGTTGCCTTCCAAGTGGCCCATGGCCCACACCCGCACATGGCCACATATGGCCATTTTCATGAAATAAATACTTTCCAATAATTCACTTTTGACCTCAAATTTTCCTTAATATTCCATGCCAACAAAATCATAAGCAACTTGTACCTTAAAACAAAGTCGAAAAAAATAGCCTTGTCATTAACTTTCCGCAATCAACTTAAAATATTCCAATGTACAAAATGCGGGATATAACAAGGTATGAATAGGATGATATTGTAAGCAATTAAAGAGTTCGACCAAGGAACTAAAAAGGAGATGATGTGGTAGGTACGTAAGGTCGACGAGTACAAAAAGGGATGATCTAAAATAGCACCAAGAAGCAAGCAAGGAAGAGTTCCATATCTGAACAAGGGAATTTGTCTACTAGTAGAGAAATAAGGAGCAAGGCAAAAGATTACAACAATTAAGAGTGCTCATAGACCGACAGGGAGCCATAGCAATCATAAGTTAAGACCATCTTAATGGCAGCAGGTCCCTGGATAGTAACTAGATATCAATTGACCACTGAGTACATACATAAGAACATGAGGATATGGAACTAATGAATGAGATCTATAGAGAATTGGAAGGATATGAAAAAAAAGATTAATGAGCCCACAGTATAATAGCATGGAAATCAGGAACTAAAGGAGGCCAACCATTTCAAGAAACTAATAAAAGCTTTGTAAGCTCGTAAGGTACAATATTCGAGAACGAATGTTCCTAAGGAGGGAAGGATGTTATACCCTGTAAGAGTCCGTGCTACTTGACTTGAGACAAAATGAACGAGTTAAGAAATTTCAAGGAAAGTTAATCGAGTTAGTAAGAATATCGTTATATATATATATATATATATATGGTTGCCTTAAGTATTCCAAGGTGACATGGCGGCAGCCTAAAGGATTTGAAATCGTGTTATGAGTACGTATACGAGGTAATGTGAGTGCCCTTTTAAAGTATTTGAGATTATTAGTAATGATATAGAAGATGGACAAAAGATATGAATGTACTTTTGCGATTGGAGTTTCGTCGAAGCTTTGTGAGTTCTCTAGTTATGTTTAAGGTTATTGTGATTCTCTGGACCGTTCGAGGCACGTGTATGGATTTTTATGGATGTATATGAGTAGTCATATATATGTATAAGAGGTTACATGAGGGTTGGAAGAGGATTACAAGTTAAACGAATCTAAACGAAATGAATCGGAACAACTTCAGTAAAATCTCGAACCAAATTTTTAGCCCATATTGTTGGAGGCATATCTCCTAGTATATGAGGAGTTTTAATGTTAGATCTCGTATTTTGTGCATTGGGACAATCCGGATTAACTATGGAAAGTTAGGGACAAAACCATTTCCGGGATACAAAGTCGAGACTTTTGACCTTCGATTTGATTTTGAGACATAAGTTGTTCATGAATTTGTTGGTATGGAACAATTAGGAAAATTTGGGACCAAAATTGTAGTATTGGAAAGTTGAAAATCATGCAAA
>NC_081344.1:43652631-43854208 GCF_029784015.1 Lycium ferocissimum
GGTAAATACAACCTTGTGTGATCATTTTCCTTGCCTTTAGATAGGAAATAAACCTACCTTTTCGGGGACGCAGTATTTCCTTTCCATTCTAAAAATGGTTCTCCCAGACATTGGAAGCGAACCATTTTCATTCTACAATCAACATTTGCATAGCAAGGAGCCAACCAATCCATGCCCATGATAACATCAAAGTCCACAATTGTTAACTCATGTAAATCAACCATAGTACGATGATCACAAATCACAACTACACAATTTCTATATACTCGACTAGCTATTACCGGTTCACCGACGGGTGTAGATATCTCAAAAGGTTTGATAGACTCCGATTTGGCCCCAAACCGACCCGCAATATATGGAGTAACACATGACAATGTGTAGCCCGGGTCTATCAAAGCATATACATCATGAGAAAATATCGATAATATACCCGTGACGACATCGGGGGAAGACTCAAGATCCTGTCGCCCCGCCAAAGCATAAATACGGTGTTGAAGACCACTAGAACTGGGGGCTCTCCCTCTACCTCTACCATGGCTGACTGGCACCTGTGACCCTAGCCTCATAGGGCGTATAGATGATGAAGACCCGACTTCCGATCCTGAAGGCTGGACTCTACCCCTGCCAGCAACCGAGAGGCAATCACGTATGATATGGCCTGGCCGACCGCATCCATAGCAAACCTCTAAATCTAGTCGACACTGGACCCAATGTAACTTCCCGCACTGGGAACATCGTGACACGGGTGGCCCTGTAAAGAAAAGGTGTGTAATCGATAATTTCGATATAACTTAGATGTATTTTTATGCCTTTTTTTCTTTCTTTTTGTTTTTCAATTACTTTGTAAGTATTCATTGATTGTTTCCTATATAAGGTGTGTTAACAGTTTTGACTTGAGTTGTTTTGCTAGCTACTTTTGTATGTATCATGCAGCACACATGCATAGGGAAAGTAATTTTTTAAGTAATAACAGAAGTAATTAATTAAGAGTAGGAAATAAAATTTAATTTGCATGGCACAGTAAAGGACATATATAGCAAAATACAGTAGAAAGGGGAAGGGTCTTTTTAATTCTTTTTCGTTTTTAAAAACTTTCGAAACTCAAAGTCAATGCCTAAATAATGATGTTGCGTTTCATTTTAGATGCTAATATAGAAAATACACCTTCATTGTAATCCTTCAGCTACTATTATTTAGGTAATACCTTTTTCTAGAAAGAGTATTTCATCGATTTTCGCTCAATAATCTATAAAGCTTTATGACTCTTATTTTGACTTATTATTTTGTAATTGTTTACTTTTGTTGTCATAGTTAAGATTCTTGAATTCAACTAAACAATGATATAATGCATTGAGATATGTAATGACACTCGTAGAGGTGTCAAATGGGCGAGTTGGGCTGAATTTGAGTGGGTCAAAATGAACTGAGTTAATAAATGGGCGAGTTATTGACCCGCAAAAAAATTACTTAGGCTGAAATTGGTTGGGCCAAAATAGACTAAAATGTAGGTCATAACCCAACTAGCTTAATTCTTACCAGCTTTTAATTGCTTTATTTATTCTTTTATAATATTTTAGTACTTTATAAAATTATTATTTCTTTCTTATAGCCATATATAATATATCAAATAAAAAATATTTTTCTAAAAATATTTTGACAAGATTTCTTATTGACAAGATTGTGCTACATATCAGCCCAATTTTTATGGGTTGAAATGGGCTGACCTAATAAATGGGAGGGCCAATAACCCGCCCAAACTTGGACGGGTTGGGATAATGCTTATGTTTTCATTGGCTAATTTTTCCACCTTATAAAATTTTCTAGTAGTGTCTCCACATTCAATTGGATTATTTGTATTATTGATGTCAAGACTTTAAAAATTATTGCTAGGACATTAGAAAACTCATATTGGAATAACTAAAATTTGTTGAGAAATCCATTCTTAGCTCTTTTCATATTTCTAAAGCATATTCATGAAATAAGACTATCTCAAAATTTTTGTGTCTATTATCTCTTGTCATTGTTTGTGTGTGTATATATAGACGGCATTGTAGATGTCATCTACAGATGTCAGTGTACCGGCCGAATTGCTATACATTGATTACAATATAATAAATTGATTGATATGTACAGTTGCATATACTAAAGTGTAGCAACATAACATGGAAATTAATAATTGAATTTGTACGAGAAATAATCAGGCCCTCATGATAATTTTGAGTATAATAAATATTTATTTTCTTGTTCTTTTATGATTTTTAAAGTGCATTGATACAGTTACGACGGTTGATATGGCTTCAGCAGCAATGTCAGTGATTTCCAAAGGAAAGAAAAAAATTGATGTGATGAGAGTCAATGTCAATTCACTTGATTCGCTTTCCTTTAAGCTTTCGGACCAAGCTGTGGCCTTGGACATCATCTCACTCTATGAGTATTTATACTAGTACTCTCCGACTTATGATATCTACGATTACAATAGGTAAAGTTAGTTATGTTGTTTAAAACACTATTAAAAATAACTAGCTGTGAAATTCATTGTTAGACAGTCGCTAAATAGCCCGTACTAACCAGATCTTTTTAATAATTCTTCGTCAAATAGGATTAGCGTTGAGTTTTTATTTTGAGATATATATTATCCATTGCTAATCCTTTTTGTAGTGATATGATAAATGATTGTTTTGTGACAATCTTACTATTATAATAGATAAAATTCTATAAATATGCGTGAAATTAATCCCTAACATAATGTTTACATTATAATTTAATTCCAATGGCTAGCTTCTCAAAAATAATTATGCAGCAGTATTTGATGAACACATGAATTCACTCTTAGAAAAGAGGGTATAGAGGGTTATCGTTTATTAGTTTATTATTTTAGTTGTTATTTTTAATAAATACAATACAAATGTAGTTGTATGTGATGAACACAATCCACGCTTAGCAAAGAAGGATTTGAATGATAGAGCTCACCTTTACCTGAAAAAGCCACTTCACGAGGAAATTGTGAAATACTTATGGCAACTTGTATTGAGGGAAAAAAATCAAAAGAAAAAGGCGAAAGAAGGATTAAAAGAAAGTGGAAATCATGTGAATGTTATTGGTGATCCTGATGATATTGGTAACAAAGATATTGTTGGAGATGAAGAACCAGCTGGAGAGAAGAATGTGCCTAATACTGAGGAACATAGAAATAATATTCATGAGGTTGAAAACAATCTCGTATCGAATGACAAATACAAGTTAAGGAGGAAGAGAGGTAGAAAAAGCACAAAAGAGAGTGATGATGGAGAGAGCCACAGAAGTGCTAATAAGGCTGTTGGACAAAAGGTCTGTGCAAAATGGACTATAGATCTTCATGCCAAATTCATGGAAGCTGTGCAACAACTTGGCGAAGGAAGTAAGTTTATTTCACAGTTACTTAATTTTCTCTATAATTGATCATTTATATGGAGCGATATGGTCAGTGATAATTCATATGTAAAGCTAATCTCAACTTGTCTGAGATTAAGGCGTAGTAATTCTTGTACTTGCATATAGCGTAGCTTGATCAAGGACTGTTATTGTAGTGATTAAATTATAGTTATATTCTTATGAAACAGGTAGGATGTTATCCAAAAGACATTCTTAAGATGATGAATTTTCCTGGTCTTACCAAAACGCAAGTTGCAAGCCAGCTTCAGGTACATACACACTTATTTTGAATCCCAAGACTATTTATGCTTAAATATCTTTTCATGCAATTGATCCTATTAAGAGAGTATAATTTTTTGTGGAAGTCAAGACCACTGACGTGAGCACCTTAATTGAACCCATACACAAATCCAAATAAGAATCTTTTTGTGGCAGTACATCCTTAAATTTTCTAATTGTTCATATCGTTTCAAGAAAATTTTATTGTTCACCAATTACCAAAGACCAAAAAAGTTTTTTATTAAAAATGAATTTCGTCATTTCAAACACAACAAAATTAAAATCAGATTAGATGATAAATTATATCTCCATGATCCAACTCTCATTTAATTCTTTTTCTTCTAATACCTCTCAGAAATGTCGTAACAACAACTGGAGAGCTCTAGAAGAGCGAAAATCTATTCGTCACCCATCAGATCAAGTATCCTCAAGTGGTTCTCAACAAAAAAATAGCTTTAGAAAATTTGGACAATGCCTCGTCTTCAAACAAATGTTCCAAAGCTGCAACGAAAGCAACGTAACCCATATCAAATCCAAAGTGGCCCAAAGTTTCCATTTTCACATGTTAATACCAATAATATTTATGCTAGAGGAGAGCGTTCAACTCAGTAGCAGCTCTATCGTTCTCAACTTCAGGTTCAACCCCCTACCTCAACATTGGCAACCCATTCAATAACTTATTTTTTTTCGATCCAAAATAATGTTGATGGTGGGCTACAACAACAACAACATGGACCATTTTTGGAATGCTAGGTTCACACGGACTACAAGGCCCAACTGCGAGGAGCACTAATTATAGGCCAGAGCTGGCATTTAACAGTGGGGATCATCATACTCAAAATGACTATGACTTGGACCTCAATATGCCCTATGTAACAACAAATTCTGGTAGCGAAATAATGTCCGATGCATACATTGAGAATACGACAAGTAATGATTTAGGAGCAACAAATGCTAATTTCCAGCAATATATTGGTGAGCCAAGCATGTCTAACCCAAGTAATATTATCGTGGCATCACATGTGAGTGATACTCAAGCAAGTGATTCAAATGACATAGAAAATTATGATGCTTATTTAAATTCCAATAATATGGATTATATCTTCCAGAATCTTGGACCTCCAGGTGCTGACCTACCTAATGAACATGGCAGTGGGTTTGATTAAGTTTACTCTGATGATCAGGTTAGTGTTTCTGATTATCTTTGTTGATCTCGCAAGACTACTCTTTATTTATTCTACATTTCATATGATGGAACACATTTTTTAAAATATAGTTTGAAAAATGACTTATATTCTTTTTGAAAAATATAAATTTTTCGATAAATTCATATTATTCAGTGTCTATTTGAAGGATGAAAATACTGACATAATTTTTTTTATATTGATTGATAATAATCTCACGGGTTGTTTCGTTATCAGGATTAGAATATTAATCCCGGTATAAAATTTGGTATTTGATTATTGGAATTAGCTCAAATTGGTATAAATTTTAAATCAACATCTTTGTTTTGTATTTTCATATAGGACACAGGATTAAATGTCATTTTTAGTGCTTGATTGGGATTATAATCTCAAAATTCAGAGGCAGATCTAGAATTTCTAGAACATGGGTTTACTGAAAAAACAAGAAAAAAAGTATTAAGTCGAAATTGATCCCTATTCCTATAGGTAAATAACTTAGCATTCAACCAAGTGCACCACACAATATTTTAAAGAATGAGTGCCAGCAGATAATATTATATCAACTCTAAAAAATATAAATGTAAAATACCTAGTTTTGTAAAGAGACCATGAGTTCACGTGCACCATATTTTACACATTAAATATGCCCCTGTCTCTAATATCCTTGTTCTGAACTAAACCACCCCCTAGAAAATTGAATAGCTAGTGTGTTGATGAAACTTTTTAGTATTAGAAAAATTGATACATATTGTCAAAATGTTGGTTAAGACAGTCATATGAAGTTTAAGAAATGAGAAAATTGTGAAAGAAATCGACTTTCGCCTAAAAGCGAAAGAAGTCATTTTCTTACTTTGGTGAATTTTTACACATAAAAATATTATTTGAGAATTCAATACTAACTTATTTTTCAAAAAAAATATTGCAGTCATATCGAACACACCTCTAATCTCATATAGACTTTACCTTAAACCTACATATGTAGGTGGCATCGAATGTAAAATTTTCAGGAATAGCAAATTCTCCTGACGAATCAATATGATCAAATGCAGTGTGCGGGCTCTTTGGAGAAACAAAGTTGTTTACTCAAGTGGAAAATATTGCATCTTTTATTTTTTGGAGATTGGTGTAATTTCATTTAATTTTAAAAAAATTATATTACATGGTGTGAGGGGGGGGGGGGGGAGATGTGAAGAGAATACTATACCTGCGTCCCAATTATGGAAAGAAAAAAGAGAAGTCATTACTATTTTTTGACCGGATATATGAGATGTGACATATGCATCATTTTATTTGAAAAAGGCGGGAGATTGTGGGCTTAGTCTTCACCCATATGATGTTGTACTTGGATTAATAAGGCCCAGAGAAACTACACTTGTATTTTATTAATATCTCTAACATTTTTCACAAAATTAGCATGACAAAATGCTTACTAGCACGACCCAATTCACGGGTCATGATGACACCTACTCTATCTCCCTGGTAGGCGAAGCATCCCCAAATTGTCAACCGACTTAAATAAAGTAATGCGGAAGTTAAATACATCAAAAATACTAACTAACAGTCTTAATATATATATATATAAGGAGGAGATCCAAGATTCTTTGGTATGACTTATGGCTCACCCGAAAACCTCTAAATGCACCACCTCAAGATCAGCCACGAGGCCTGGAGCTGGAAGAGGGGTCGGTATCTGCACGAAAAGTGCAGCAACTGTAGTATGAGTACAAACCACTAGTACTGCATAGGTATCATATGCCGACAACGAAGGAAAACACGTATAAGCATAAAAAAACTAAATCTAAACACTTTTCAAGCTAACTCAACCTAGATTTGCTAGTTCTAAGCAAGAATTCGTATTTCACAGGTAACCAAGTATCAATAAGAAAAATAATTGAATAAATGGATGAATTAATGTATGAATGCAATGCATTGACCAATATCAATTCGGGTATACACATGCTAGCAGTCATTCCGTCTAGCCATGACCCATGGGGGACTTGCGAAGTCCATATACCCATTGCGGCGTGCAACCCGATCCCATGTTGCGAATTGCAAACTGATCCCTTAATTTATATATGTTGCGGCGTGCAACCCAATTTCATAAATCATCACGGATATGTAACCTCAATCTTACATTTTTCCTGCCTTAAAAACCACCTCATATCTCATTTTCCACAACTTATCCAGCAAGTATGTACGAATGAATGCATGTATTCAAGATATCATGTCCCAATATCATGAAATTATGGGATGGATAAGTGTACATCATGGAATCACATAAGTACAACTCGAGTATCAACATGGATCATTCTTTCATAATTTATACGAATCATGGAGTCATGAGGTACATGATATCACATAATTACAAGGATTAATCAAACATGGCTATCATAGCCCACATAAGCAACAACCATACCAACCTAGTGGATTTATTACCACAACCACGCCTCTAGGCCTCACATGCATTCCCCGCCTCAATATATCATTTTACCTTACCCACCCGAACAATTACACCGGTACCCACCCAAGTGCTCATTGCAATTACTAAGATGGAACCCCCCCCCCCCCCCCCCAAAAAAAAAAAAAAAAAATCATGCCCAATACCCCTTCAATGTTTATAAACTATATACTTCCTCCGATAGGAGTCTAAAGAGTAAACCGTAACCTACCTCAAAGCCAAACATGAGCCACAAACCCGCAAGCCAGAGCCTTTCCATTTTGAAGTGCTTCTGATTGATCAAAGTCTATCAAATATGAACTCTACGTTAAAATACGAATCTATGAATATCCATATAGTCGTACTTTTACTTGACACCCAAAAACGAGCCCAAAATAATCAAATCCGAGCCCTAAGGGAAAAACTAGAATTTTAGTGTGAAAATAATTTACCCATAGTCTAAATAGTCATAATCCTGAAAATCATTGAAATCTAATCACAAATGGACCTTTAATTTCATAATTTAGACTAAACCCACTTCTTTTTTTTTGGAAAATCACTTAATCCTAAGTTGAGATCAAGGGAAAAACCTCTAATTAATGGGTGGAAACATGGGGAAATTATTAGATTAAGGTAAGCTCCTTACCCCCAAGTTGAATCTTGAAGAACGCCTTTGGAATCTCCCAAATCCGAAGTCTAGAGCTCAAAATAATGAAGAATGAAGTGTTTTCACGAAATTTGATATTTTGTATTGCCAGGGGTCTTCGAAAATGCGACCCCTGGCTCGTAAAAATGAGCTCCGCATTTGCGAGCAACTCATCAAAAATATGGACAACCCCAGCCCTGACCCATTTCGCAAATGCAAACTGGACCCCGCAAACGCGAAGCACCAGATATCAGATGAACAAGATTTTCTGATTTTTCACAAATTACGGTCCAACACTAGAAAGTCATTCGGAACCCCCAGATAGAAACCAAATATGCATTTCAGTAAAAAAAAAAAAAAAAAGGTTCGAACTCGTTCGCACACTCTAATTCCCAAAAGAGATTATCTTAACCTGGTGTTGACCAAGGTCAGCTCCAAAACATCAAATTCCTATATTTCCAACCAATGACCCAACTCACACCCAAAAGTCTCGGGACCCAAACCAATGGCTCGACTAAGTGAAAAATCATATTCTAGACCTAATGGAATCGATGAAACTTCAAAATTGACGCAATTACCACCGATGTTGAATTTGGTCAAACCTTTCCATTTCTTTAACTTAGAAACTTCCAAATTTACTAAACCACTCTGAACCTACCTGATTGCCTTGGGAATCGCACCACCCATCCCCGCAAGTCATAAACAACAAAATAAAACTACAGGAAGGGTAATTTGGGAAAAAAGAAGTAAAAACTCGAAAATAACCGCATGTATCGTTACATCAGATACGAATCAAACAAACGTTCGTCCACGAACGGAAAGAAAACAAGGGGAAGGTACCTCAATTGATGACCAACTGGGGGTATTTACTACGCATATCCGCCTTGGTCTCTCATGTAGCCTGCTCAACCAGTTGGTGCCTCCATTGCACCTTTACTGAAGCTATCTCCTTAGATCTCAACTTCCTAACCTGACCATCCAAGATTGCCACGGGCTCTTCCATAGAAGACAGATTTTGATAAAAAATCATCGAGTCTCATTGGATTATATACGACCCATTTGAATGGTACTTATTCAACATGAAAACATGAAATACAGGGTGAACACCCGCTAAACTTTGTGGCAACACCAACTCATAGGCTACTTCACCAACGCGCCGAAGAATCTCGAAAGGACCAATAAACCTCTAGCTTAGCTTGTCCTTATTCCCAACCCTCATGACGCCCTTCATGGGCAAAACCTTCAACCGAACCTGATCATCAACCATGAACTCTACATCGCGAGCCTTTCGATCTGCATAATCCTTTTGCCTACTTTGAGCCGCAATAAGCTTCTACTGAATCAACTTCACCTTATCCAGGGAATCTCTAAAAAATGAGGTACCCCATGATCTCACCTCGAACGCATCGAACTAACCAACTGGAGAGCAACACTCCTACCATACAAGGCCTCAAATGGTGCCATCTTAATGCTCTAATGATAACTATTATTATAAGAAAACTCCGCCAAGGGAAAAAACTAGTCCCAATGACCACCAAAGTCAATCACACATGCCCGCAACATATCTTTCAAAACTTGAATAGTCCACTCAAACTGACCACCCATTTGTGGGTGAAAAGTCGTGCTAAGATCTAATTGAGTCCCCAATTCCTCTGTAAGGTCCTCCAAAAATGACAGGTAAACTGAGTGTCTCGGTTTGAAATGATAGACACGGGCACTCCATGCAATCAGACAATCTCCTTAATGTAGATTATTTTGCCAACTTCTCCGAATTGTAGGTAGTCTGAACCGGAACGAAGTGGCGGACTTAGTCAACCTGTCCACGATAACCCAAATCTCATCAAACTTGCCCAAAGTCTTTGGTAACCCTACCACAAAGTGCATACCTATCCCTCCCATTTCTACTCCGGTATAGGCATTCTCTAACTCACACCACCTGATTTTTTATGTTCATACTTAACATCTTTGGCAATTTAAACACTGAGATACAAACTCCACTATATCCCTCTTCATCTACTGTAACGACCCATTTGGTAGTTATTAGACTTTTGGTAGCACGTGTATAAAGACCAAGTGGATGTGTTATACGATTAGTCCACGAGGAAATTTTACATTCAATTTTAACCATAGTCGAGTCGGTTAGAACTAAAAGTGTGGGGTCTGGTAGGGCCGTTTCACCACAGCGGTTGAGGAACCATGGCAGTGAGTCTACCCCAGCGAACAATCAGACCGCTGCAACAGTCGACGCGAACCACACCCAACTGAAAAACCTTATTTCGGGATTTGATCCCACTTTTGCACAAAATCTTTTTCTAGGCCGTCACCTGGGAGGATTTCTGAACAGAACACTTAGAGGCTTGAGAAAGGTAACCTTCAAACACTCTTCATGCTATCTTCTTCAAAGGAAATTCTTCTTTTGCTAAGCTTTGTCTCATGTGATTAATAAAGACGGGTTCCTTATCATTGTTTCCACCCTAGAAAAGTGTAACGGGTAATCTTGACCAGAAATCTTATACTTTCAAAAAATTCACATAGATTCTTGTTTTAGGATGATAAACTAAAACGAATAATGATTCCCCAATATTTAGAGAATGGATTAAGACGTGACTTATTTAATTGGGAACATGTAGGGAAAGCTTATTTCCTATGAACTATAAAGACTAGTAATTATGGAGTCTAGACTACTATGTATGCTTAAATTTGACTCTCGTTCTCGGGTTCGTGATATTTCTAGACTTCTCCGTCATAGCTTCCGGTTGGAAACGGGAAGGTGGAGATTCCATGGATATTCGTGACAGCTACTCGGGACTAAGGTAGATTATGATTTACTTGAGTTAGTCTTTGATTAGTAACTCTATATATGTATAGTATTGAAGGGAAAAAGCATGATTAAATCTTCGGACACGGCGTTCAGTTGGACACTAGTTAGGTTGGTATTAATTGTGGAATTATGTGGATTTTTCGCCATTAAGAGAAGTAGTCGAACCAAGTGTGTAGTTCATATATTCAAAGGGAGGTGGTAGAGTGTGAATAACCGCTTGGGGTTGATTTAGTTGAAGAAAGGGAGTTGTTTTAATAATGAGTTGGCTAATATAGAGTCTTGCTATATCATATACTAGAGTGCATCGTACTTAGAATGTAATTGATTTCATCTTATATTATTTGTTGTGGTCTTATTGATTCTTGAGTTTATTGAATTGAGGCAAGAGGTTTGTATTCATTGACATTGATACTATTGACTGATCATGTTCCATATTGACTATTGGACTGGGAATATGTTGAGATTCATATGGTGATCAGGTGTGTGTGTGTCTGTGTATATATGTCACACCCCAGTTTTACTAGGGTGTGATGGGCACCCGACCCCACATTCGGAGCCGAGCGAACCCACTGACTCTTATTACAAACATAATCTCTCGAATTCTTAGTCAAATGAAAATGACAAATACGACAAATACTTTCAGAACTATTCTTTTTACTGTACTCAAGTCAACCGGAATCTGTAATCATATGGAACTTATTATACAATACAGAATGACAAATCGGTGATGGAGCCGTTTACAAACCGACATTCTATACCCACGACTCGTCCGCAAAGTCTCTAACAAATAATCGAAAACATAACACACACTCGACTCGGCAGCTCCAGAACAAATGGAGCCGCCAACGCCGCCGAAACATCTTCTATAACGTCTTCTCGCTCATGCGGGTGTACCGCGCGGCATGAAACGCAGCCCCCGAAGAAAGGGGGTCGGACGGAAAATGTACCGAGTATGTAAAGCGGAAATGAAACCAATATAATCATAGTCGGAACAAGAGTACGTAAATGTAATCGTCGAACCACGACGAGCCGAGGAGATAAAAAGTTATAGCTAGCAGAGTCATGCTCGGAGTCGGAGATCCGTAAATATAACAAACGGGGCTATAGTCGTAGTCCGAAGTACAAAAGGTGAGTACTTTATCCGAGACCTCGTAAAACGAAATGCCAAAATATAAATAATGCATGTCGATCATATAACATCATATGAACATATAACGTGTCCCGCCCCTCCGATAAGGGACTCGGTAGGCGAAATCACGTATAACAAAATCATATATCATATGTGTAAATAGCGTGTCCCGCCCTTGTTAAGGGACTCGGTAATATAGAATCATGCATGTCGAATCATGTATCATGTATGCATAACGTGTCCGGCCTCTCTGCGGGTCTCGGTGAATAATCATCATGTGCCATCCCGGCCGCCATCCCCATATCATCATATCACAAACATACACGGATAACGTGTCCCGGCCCGCAAGTACGAGGGACTCGGTGATTAATGCAGAAGTGCGCACGAGATCATGTCCCGGCCCGGGCTCAGTGAAAAGACATACTGTGACTTGCACGAACAGAGTAGTGCAGAAACATATGCATATAAATCAAACCTCAATAGACAATCCAAATAGAAAGTCATAGGATGTACCTTTCGTAAGTTGCGACGGATTATGTCAAACAGAATTCCTGAGATTGTTCGTACATATCAAATATACCATGGGATTCAACGGAATAGTCGAATGGTCGTGCTTTAACAAAAGAACAATTCAAATGACAGATCATCTTAAAGAAGTCGGACGTCAGTCATAGCGTACATGTATGCCCTTTTTGGGGATGGCACGATTAAGTATATCAAATCATGTTTTTAGGATCGTAGCACATATCAAATTGTATTATAGCCTCTATGGAATGGTCGAACGTACTGTCAGAATATTCGTAATGCATTACTTAATCGGAATGCTTATATCGAAGACTTATATCGTAATAGTTATGCCAATATTCTTGTATCAAAATATTTGTATTAGAATGCTTGTATCAAAATACTTATATCAGAATACTTATATCAAAGTACTTATATCATAATACTTATAGTAAAATACTTTTATCGAAATCTTTATAATAGATTACTCTTAACAGATTCCTTATATCAAGCCACATCAGAATATTCGTATCAGAGCGCGTATATCGGAATACTTATATCAGGATTGGGAGTACTCATATCGAACTACTTGTATCGGAACACTTATATTAGAATACTTATGTCGGGATTCTCACACCAAAATACTATTATCAGAACGCCTATGTCAGAATACTTGTATCGAATGCTTATGCCAAAATTCTCATATCAAAATACTTATATCAGAATACTTATATCAAAATGCTTATAACAAATTACTTATGTCAGAATACATATATCAGAATCCTCGTAGTTGAGTACTTTTATCAGATTACGTATATCAAAATATTCGTATCAAAATACTTGCATTCAAATGCTTATATCAGCGTTACCAGATACTTATAACAAACTCGCAACGATAGCCAAAGGTTTTCATAAATTTTCGTACGGAAATAAGACAAATAGAACTTTACAAATGGGTCTCGGGGATTGCGGGCCCACCTCGGGTCAAGTCGAGGTGGCATACGTAAATTTACGAACATTAGGCTCTATGGAGTCACCGGTGAAGGTCTTAGGGTAGTTCGGTTCCTTTTATGAAAGTTTTGGGTGTTTAAGTTATTTTTCCAATAAAGTATAGAAAATCTAATTCAATTATATTGAATGAAAAAGGGCCAAATTCAGACTCGGATTTCTAAGAGTAGAACCGTCCCCGAGACTAGTAATCAAGCCTATTACAACTAGGACATGCCAAAGAAAGAAGAGGTAAGCCTTACATACCTTTTCCGCTTCTTAGGCTTCTCCAAATTCGGGTTCCAAATTCTTCAAAATCTACAATTGGTCACAAATACCAAATATTGATTATAAGCCTTTAGGAATTTAATCTTAAATCAACACTTGTCTACGTAAATTTGGGCAACATCTCCCCTATACATACAACATCCCCGAGATTTTAACTCGGCCAAAATATCAACAACCATACCAACAACAATACCAACAATTTCATATCAAACTAGAATTAAATTCATTCTTAAACTACTCCCAAAACAACCCAATATACATTCGGATACTAATGCTTGTATACACTTCTTTATTTCCGTATATCCATAATATGACAACAATAACTACAGCCAATCCTCCGATATTCAGCCTTCACAAACCGTCCATAACAACCATAAAAATGTCCCCAAAATATCATCGCAAAACAGCCACGAATATCATACTAAACAGCTTCCTAAATATTGTCACAAAATAGCCACGAAAATTATGTAAAACAGCCCCAAAATATGGTTACAAAACAGCCACGAAAATTACATAAAACAACCCCAAATATTGTTACAAAAAACGATATACGCTTTGTATACAATATCTTTATACACTTTATTCTCCCAAATTCAAGAACAACAACTTATCAAAAACATCAACAACAATATCAACAATTATTATACATCATAACTCAACTAACTTCATCCATTTAATCCACCTAAAACAGCCCCTTAATCCGTAAATCCCAACAAAACAACAAGAAGTTTATAACGCTATTTTCTCCGTTCTAATCCGTTAAAACTCTAAATAAACTTGTTAACAATGAAAAAGGGACCTTATTCTTACCTTAAGTATGCAGCAACCACTTCAACAATCTTCTTCTTGGCTGATTTTTAGCTCAAATTGAAGGCAACGCGACGTACAACACTTTTCTCTTCATGAGCTTCGCGATTCGGGGCTTAGATTTTGATCAAAATTGATTTCTCTCTAAATTTCTCCTCCCTTTCTCTCTCTAGAATGTTCTAAAATTTTATGGGTGTGTTTTGGTCTGAAATGTGGAGAGAAGACCGAAAATTTTCATTATATGACAATAGAAATGGGCCGACCGAATTGAAATCGGGTTGGGCCGAATTCACTGTTCATCTTGACCTTTCTGCCTTAAAACGTCCATATCTCCTTGTACCAATGTCTCCTGGGAACCCACGACCTATGGTTGGAAAGCTAATTCAATTATCTACAACTTGTATTTCTAGTATTTTTCCAAATTCCAAACTTATAATGCCCTTTTTGCCCCTCAAAGTCAGGTCACCCGAAAACGTTTTCTTAAAAATATTCGTTTGGAGGGCTTCCACTGATTTGGCCCAAGGGTCCTTCATGAGTTGTGTTTAACTTTACATATGTGATTCATATGACTTTTTCAGATGTTCCAAAAAATCTCGATGTGTGGGCCCCACCTCAGTTTACAAATAATCCGACGTTCAAAAATACGAGATACAACACTATCAACGTGAGTTTAAATTATGTAGCAACAACATGATTGTCAATTCAATTTTTTTTTTTGAGGAAGCACGTGCCACGCTCATGCTCTGAAAATGCGGGATATAACAATATATATATATATATATATATATATATATATATATATATATATATATATATATATATATATATATATATATATATATATGAAGGCACATTTGACACGGGGTGAGGATGTGGCCTAGTTATAGGCTCATGATCCGAGGTCAGTTAAGGAGCAAGTGGTATATGGACATCATGGGTCCCCTGCAGGTCATGGCTAATTGGGCAAACATTACCATTTAGCATGTGTCTACACGGATGTGATACTATTATTATTGCATCGCATGGTACTGGACTCATATTGTTACTGTGCTTGGTTGATGACAGGACTTATCATATCCTTGTGATTGGTTGATGGTTGTTCCTGTTTGATGATGTTATTTTGGCCATGGGCCATGGGAAGTTGTGTTTACATGTAACTTTATGGCCCCGTTTACTAATGGGAAGGGTAGTGTTGGAGTGATTCCATTTAGCATGGTTCAGGTTTGGAAGCACGGTTGAGATACTATTGTTGGTTGTATTGCTTTTATTTAGTTTTACTTGTATTTGATAAGTGATTATTGACTAATGGTTGATGTGGGCTGTGGTCCTGTTGTGTCTATTTTTCAATTTACAAGTCTGTCAAATTATAGAGAAAAAGGGTAAGGATTAGTGGTTTCATTTAGTATTGATTGGTATGGAGGTTTGATGTCTTTTCCTTATTAATTGCGGTGGGTTAGCTGGTCTAGGAGTCTGTCTTGAATGTAACTGTTTGTTATCTGTTAGTCCTTACTTCCTGTTGTTGTGTTGACGTGGTAATAGTAAAGGAATATGAGTATGGTTATGTCGGGACTGTTTAAGTATTGGTAGGATTTGAAAAGGTGTTCTACTGTACTTATCTGTTTATTCTGATTGATTCTATATCTTATTATGTGAACTAATCTTAGGCGGCCTATGATGCTTACTAGTACGTGTGGTGTACTGATACTACTCTTGCTATATCTTTTTTGGGGTGTCAATGTGTTTCATGTTATGGCTTGAAGGTCTCGATGGCGGAAGTGGCATGCATCTCCCTACAGCTTCTGTGTATCTATTTCTAAGGCAGAAGTTGTGTCATTTTGTTTTGAGTTTACTCCTCAGTATTGTAGAAGCTCTTGTACATGTTTAGACTAGGTCCCTGGAAGTTGTAATTTTTAAAACTTGTGAAGAGTGTCATTTACGTTTTCTTACTTAATGTTCTTTCCTATCAGTTGTTAAGTTGTAAAACAAGTTTTAACAAAGGGTTGGTTGGTAAGGGGTCACCTACTAGATGATAATAAGGTAGGTGCCCGCATGAGCCGTAAATTAGGTCATGACAGTTGGTCAAAACCTAGGTTACCGATCTCGCAAGTACAAGAGCAATGTCTAGTAGAGTCTCGTGGAATGGTACGTTGACGTCCGTACCCATCCACGAGAGGCTATGGGGCATCTAGGAAATCTTCCCTTTCTTCTTTCCTATCTATCACTCGATCTCCTAGTTGAATTCAATTGGTATCCAGGTGATTCTAACAGGTATCTCAATGAGTCCAATTGGTATCTGGACGATTCCAATTGGTATTTAACGGTAGTGTCCTGCTGATGATATGTGGTTCGTGTTTTATGTGTCGAGTAAATCGATAAGTTTCCTATTTGTACAATTCTGGTGGGCATTAGAAAACGCCCACTAGTTCATGTCATTCGCCGCAGCGGTGCATCATCCTCCATAGCGGGTTCGCCGTAGCGGAATCTCGCCCGCTACAGTGGACCCTCGATACTTCTTTATTCCGCCGTTGCGGAGCCTTTCTTCGCCATGGTGATTTCGCTATGAAAAAGCACCCGCTGCAGCGATCACTGCATTCTAGTAATCCTGCTGAAATTTTTTCCAACCTGTACAATTCAGGAAAAACCCAAGGAAACCAGCAATTCGAAAACAACATTTCCATAAAACACTATGCCCAACGAGGGCAAAAGTCATCCAAACATCAACAAAACATTGTCACGACCCAACCCGAGGGCCATGACGGGCACCCGGAGCTAACCTACTGAGCACCACCTGACATACATGCATCTCATAATCATACCTGAGTGGGCCATAATGCTAACAAATAGATGTCATAAACTGTAAGGAACACATGCCAAGATATATATGTATATATATACTGTTACACCTCGCATTTTGCACTTTCGGATATTTCGAGACAATGGCGGAAAGTTCAGGGCAAGGTCATTTTTCGGTTCCGTTGTAATGTGTAAGTCGTTGGAAAATATTATTAGTGTGGAAATATTGATAAAGACCAAGGGCAAAAAGGAAATTGGCAAAATGGTATTATGGTAATTTTGTGAAAAGGCTAGGGGCAATAAGGTAATTTCGCATTAATTCTAGAGAAAGTCATGAAAGGAGATATGGACATTGCAAGTTGGCCTCCAGCGGACCGGAGAATTGGTCTGCGCGCGAACGCGCCGGAAGTGGCGCGCGAACGCGCGAAGGCCGGGGAGCCAATGCGGCGCGAATGCGCCACCCGTGGCGCGAAGGCGCCGAACAAAATTTTGGAAATCAAGTTTGGGATCGATTTTATATGGTAAGAATACAATAATATCATGTATATGACATTTGGAGGTCATATGAAGTGAATTGGTCCATAAAACACTTTATGGGGAAATGTCCGTTGTTGCATGACAAGCGGGGCCCACACGTCAGATTTTCATAAAGGAAGTATGAAGAGACATATGAATAGTATACGAAAAGCCGAGCAAGTCCTAAGAAGGACCCATAAACCGAAATTGAGTGTAAGCCCTCCAAAAGAACGATTTAAGAAAATGTTTTCGGGTGATCTGAATTTGAGGGGCAAAAACGGTATTATGAGTTTGGAATTTGAAAAAGTATCAAGAAATAGAAATTGTATATAATTGAATTAGATTTCCAACCATAGGTCATGGGTCCTCATACGATATCGGGATCAAAAGTTATGACCATTTTCTCGAACGAAGGTCCGGTCGGAAAAAGCCGGACCAGCCGCGAACGCGCCAAAGCGAGCGCGATCGCGCGAAGGTTTCACGGATGGTTCCGGACAGAACCTAACGTTATAAAAAGGGTAAACCCCCTCATTTTCGACCAAACACACCCAAAAACACTTCAAAAATTCTCGGAAAATTCCCAACCATTCCACAATCAAATTTTGGCCTAAACGGGTATAATTCTCAAATTTCGGCCCAGATACCGTATAGTTTTCGTTGCAGAATCGTATGGTGGTGTGTGTGTGGCATAAAATTGAGGTGAAAAAGTGGATATGCAATATTATTAACGTGATAAAGGTATGTATTTCTTTCTATTTGTGTTAATATTGGCTTATTTACGAAGGGAGCGTGATTAAATGAGCGTATACGCGATGAATTAATTATGAAAGTTGAGAAACAGCGTGTGGGCTGTTCTATGGAATAATTTGGCATGGAAATTATGTTATTAATGTTGGGGTTGCCATTGTTGTTGTTGGTTATTGGATTGAGAATTCGGGCTAGGCATATAAACGGGGGAGATCTTTTGCCGATTTTTAGCAAAATATAAAATAATTTGGTTTGGAATTCGGAACAAATGTGGAATGAAGAGACTAACGTAGTATGAATCCTTTGAAATGTAGATTGACGAGTTCGGATGATTAAGAATAGCAAATAGGAGGCGAAACAGGTATGTGAGGCTTACCTTTTCTTTTTATGGCATGTCCTAGAGCTAATAAGTTGTGATATAATGTGTACTTGGGGTAACTCCGCTCCTGATTTCTGAGTCTGTTTATAATTTTGATTTAGGTCATATATAGGCATATTGGTATCACTAAGCTTTAATATGTTTGATAAATGAGTAAGTATGAGAAGGTCTTGTACCAAAAAGAGTTCTGTAAGTACGAACGCTCATAACTTCTGTATGTTATCTTGATTTTGTGCGAAGTGGGCCCACAATCCTCGATACCTCCCTTATGTGCGTCTGTATGGTAACTGGGTATGTTTATCACTTTGTTCCCCGAATGTTCCGTAAGTTAAATGTTTACGACGTACGTGTATGATCCGGATTTGCGTCGGAATGTCCGCTCCGATATAATATGCTTCGACCACCCGAGGTGAAACGCCTCGGCGTTTTGATGTGATAATCCCAACGTTTGGTAGACCGATCGTAAACTTGTTTTTGAACCTCGTATATTGGTAAGAATCTCGTCCGTCGAGTCCGGATTTGTATGCATATGTTTCTCGCACTACTCGCTCGTGCAAGGCTCAATGTATCTTTCCCGCGTCCCGGCCGGGTTCGATATGTTATCGTGCGCATTACGCCGCACCGTTCGTTATGTCCGCCACCGCGTCCCGGCTGGCCCCGTTATCGTGCACCTCTTCGCATTGTTCACCGCGTCCCTCATAGGCGGGCGGGCTCGTTTTTTATGATATTATGTTATGATGTGATGTTATGGGGTGGTGGCCGGGATGGCATTTGACCTACCCCGTTCACCGCGTCCCGTACGACAGAGGGCCGGATTCCGCTACCGCGCCACTCACCGGAGGGCCGGGCTCGATATATGTACGCTACGGCGTTCGATTACATGCATATCCGATATATGATTACGACTGCGCACGCGTCCCTCAAAGAGGCCGGATCCGTTATCCGCATATGGGTATGATCATTTTGATACTCGCATGTCTCCGTTCGCATATGAACCGATTTGTAACGATTCCGTACGTCCCCATGGTCCGCACGCACGTATGATCCGTCTCCCCGGCATTCTCGTATGTTCCGTACGATCCGTGCGCACGTACGACCGCGTCCGACATTATGCTCGTTCGTATCCCCGATTACGTCGGATTTGTCGGTATATTTACGTACGTACGCTCGGTTTACGAATCATTCGATATACGTCGGTACGTCCGACTACGACTATGGATCCGTGTCGACACACCTACGTACGTACGGACCCATTTGACGTGTCTCTGTACTTCCGATCCTAATTCCGTCGGCAGGTCTTTCGTGCCCGATGCTCGTTACGACCTGCTCGCTATACCGTACTTACCGATTTACGACTAAGGTTACGCATTTGCAAATCCGTATTTTCGAGTACGGTTGTGGTTACGTCGGTCACTTCGTACTTCGGGTTTGACTATGATTTTGTTTATAGTTTTTAAGCTTTGCATACTCGCACATTTTCCGTACCGACCCCCTCGCTCTTCGGGTCGCGTTTCATCTTGCGCGTGTACCCAACGGATGAGTTGAAGATATTCGACATGATTGGTGAGCTCCAATTCCTCAGACACTGCTGAGTCCGAGTATGTACGTTGTGTCTTCTGGATGGCATTAGAGACTTTGCAGACAGTGTTGTGGGTATGATGTGTCAGTCTGTCAGCGGCTCCATCAGCCGACATGTCGATGTGTGTTATGTAATGAGTTTTGTGTAATTACAGATTTTGTCAAGTTTGTAAGCCTCATTATGTATTTTATAATTTTTCAGTATTGAGTTTTGAAAAAAAATTTATGCGTGTGATAGGCGTGGGTTCGCTCTCGCTCCGGTATGGGTCGGTGCCCATCACGTCCCTCGAAAATTGGGGCGTGACATATACACACGTCATCAATTGTCCCCATGTATACAAACTGGCAAGGCTATCCAAAAGATATAACAAAATATGGACCGAGAAGGTCATAGGACAACTAACTGTACACATCTGTCTACAAGCCTCTACATAGGGTGCATAACATAATAAGGATGAGATAGGACCCCGCCATACCCATATATACACAAAACAATCATACCAAAATGAGCTGCAACTCCGGAACAAGTGGAGTGCTCCTGTACCAACGCTGAGATGACTGCCTAAGGATCCATAACGTCTCCCTGTCTACCTGCGAGCATGAACACAGCGTCCACAAACAAAAGGATGTTAGTACGAATAATGTACCGAGTATGTAAGGCATGGAAAACAACTTATAAAGATATGAAGGTAACATAAGATAAGAGAATTAACTTGTACATCTAATTGCCTCTTAAGGTGGATATCATGCATGCCTTCCTTTAAAAAAAAACCATTTTCATACATATACATATATCATAATACCGTACCTGGCCATATAGGTTCGGTGTCATCGCAATACCCGGCCATGATCTGCTCGGTGTCATCCGTACCCGACCATGATAGGCTCGATGTTATCCATACCCAACTGCAGTGGTTTGCACAATAGGTGTCGTACCCGACTGATTATAGCGCGGCTCGGTGTGAGAAAATAGCTACATATATATAAGAATGCATGAGATCCCAAATAAAAGCTATAACTCTATTGGAGTGACGTAAGGTCGGTAAACCTCCAATTATCATTATGAATCTATCATCATCATCATATCTCACCTTGAAGGAACAATAATCACAAGATGAGATCAACATCAATAAATGGGATCAATAACCATAAGACAAGATCAATAATCAATAATCATAAGACAAGGATCAATAATATCATAAGATAGTCAAGAACATAAGCTTCTAGCATTTCTAGAAAAGGAATCATTATAGACGTCATTTGAATAAGTTCGTATCAATAAGATCACGCCATAAGAAAGAAAGGGGCAGCCTTAACATACCTTGTCATCTCCTTAACTACTTAACGCCTATTGTCCCGAGCTCGCAATTCTACATTCAAACTGATTCATACTAAGGTTAAGAAATTGAAACGCTTACAAGGTCGAACTAGACTAATAAATGAGCTAACGAAATTCAAGCAGCATTTCCCCTATACCACTTACTTGCTTCAAATCTCAAAACAACGCCCAAACACAACAACAATATCAACAATACCATATCCAAGAGATTATATTCAAATTAAAATTAAATCAATCCAAAACTTTCTTGAAAAATTAACCCATAGCCATCAACTTCAACTGAATACCTCATGACTTCTCTACCACCATTCTATTGACTTTAAGACTTACTAAACCTCCAAATCAACTCAACATAAGCAATAAGATGAGGAACATACCTTATATTTGAAGAACTTTAGCCACACACAACTTTCCTCAAGATCACAACTTCATCTAGGAGCAAGAACCAACACTCTCTATGAACTAGTTGAGGATTTTGGAGTTTGATCCTTTCTTGATTTGATTTGGGGTGTTTATGGATGTTAGAGGGAGCTTAGAGAGACAATAGGGATTTATTTTTGGTGAAAAATGAAGCCTAGGTCGTGGAAAAATCTATTTATAGGCTGGGAAAAAAAATATCCACCGACTTCCAATTTTTTGGAAATTTCGGGCAAAGTACGACCAAAAAGTATGGGCCGTACTTCAAAGTATTCCCCTACTGTTCATCCTGTACTTGGAGGTAAAATTTTTCAACTTTCTGGAAATTTCGGGTAAGGTATGTCCAAAATGTACGGGCCGTACTTTATCCCATACTTCTCAGAATTACGATCTATCAGTTGCATTGGAAAGAAGACTCGCTGAACTTCAATTTACATAGGTCATGCATTCCATAAATCCTCATATTCTAGGAGATATACCTCTCTCAAGTTGGACAAAAAATTCCTGTCGAAATTCTGCCAAGTTTTCCCAAATTTGCGACAGTCTTAATTTCTTCAATTCACTTGATCCCGAAACCATTAGACACTTGCTTAACACTTGTTAAAAGTATTCTTTAACCTTATAATGGTCTCATAACCTCTTCGGGCTTACGTTAGTTTACTTACAACGCAAATAACGCTAAAATTTTTGAGGTGTAACAAACATCCAAACCAAAATACGGAAAAACACAAAAAGCGAAATTGTTCAAACATGCCAAACAAATAAAAAAACCATTATCTAAAATAAAAGCCCTACAAGGGCATGGAAAACTGCTGGAAGCATCACTGTCAAGCCCAAACCTGCTCAAGAAGGAGAATTGCTGGGTGTCGCCCTTGGTCACCTTAGGAAGCTTCGCCTTGGGGTTCATAGTTTGTATAAGGACTTTAATGCCTTTCCACATCCTCGTGAACGGCTTGTCCCTAGACCGGCTCTTTTTATTCTCCCTATCAAAGTCCTTCCGGAGCTCCCAATGGGCCTCAGCCATAGAAATGTAGACACCCTGCAGAGTGTCCACTGATTCTTGCATCTTCGTTTGAGCCTTCATATACTTTTTCACCTCATCCGGGGTGAAACCACCTGAACCACCAGCAGCACTAGATGAACAAGCCCCCATTGAAGGCCGGGCCCGCCTCCATCATCACGCTCTTCACTGATGCCGTCTCGATCTTTATCCGCTGAAAAGGACCCTGAGGCTGTGAAGTTCCTGCCTCGTTCCCACCCTCCTCCTGACCATCACTATCCTCATTATCGGAGTTAACATTCCTTTTCTTGCCTCGGCTATTCGAACCCTTCACCCTCAATGGTTCAAAGTCAATATCAGAATTGAACGTAGTATCGGTGGGGCTCCCTAGGCACCCCGGCTCGTGTGCACAATGAGGTAATAAGAGAGGGGTACATCAAACTCCGACCACTTCTGGCCAGAAAACTCCTCCTCTCCAGGATCACTTACCGACCTACGTTCACCGGCACACCATCCAACACACAAGCCACCACAAGTGCTCGAGGGTAGGTAACATCAGTAATGTTACTCGATGGGCAATTCTGTAGGACATAATGTTAAACCACCTGGGGGTGTCAGCGGAAAAGTAACGGCTCTTAATCCCAATCCGGCTGTGGACCCAAGGAAACTTACCCCTCTTTCCCTCGGGCACTAGCATAGACACCAACCAAGGGCCATTGTCATCGCAATCCTTAGTGTTCATCTCATCATCCAGATGGTTTTCCAACTCATAAATCTCATTTATTACCTCCGCCCCAATCTTCACCTTGACGCCCCAAATCTAAATCTCCGAGTCCGAAGAGGAAAAATCCACAGTGGGGAGTATAGCATAAAAGTCCCTGACCCAACCCGCATTGGATGGACTAGGATCCTCAACCAACTTGTTAGCTTGCAGGCTATTGTAAAATTTTGGGCCGAGTTCATCGACCCGATCCATAATGAAGCCTCTCTCACAACAACATCTTGTTTTTCTGCTCCAAGAAGTGTCTTTTGCATTGTGGGGTGACGAACTGTTACACCTCAAAAAATTTCATGTCATTGTGCGGTAAATAGACTAATGCATGGTAAGATGCATATAATGTCCCTACAAGTAATAAGGGGTACTTAATGATTCTAATTAAGATTCTAAAGACATTCGTGGCAAGAGAAGAAAGTTCGTTGAGGAAAGCGAGGTATAAGTTATGTTTTGGAAAGGTTTTGCAAAATACTGAGCTAATTTTAATTTTGTAATGTCTCGAGGAGAAGCTATAATGCTCCTTAGATGGTTAGTGAAGTATTAAACAAGTGTTAAGAAGGTTCCATAAGAATTGGAAGTTAAATGAAACAACGGGAGCAATTTCGGAAATTGTGAGTTATACGGCCCGTATAACTTATACGGTCCATATAAGAGACCGTATAACCTATCTAGAGAGGGGTCTTTCACTAGAGGTATTATACGGTCACTTATACAAACCGTATAGGTTATACGGACCGTACAAGGGTCCGTATAATCCTTGTCGGGCAGCTTTTAATTTTTATAAAAAGAGACCCATTTTTCATTTCATCCATTCCCCAAACCTCTCAAGAGCTCTAGAACATTCCATACACCATACCAACATAAATTCAAGGGTAATCAAAGATCAAACACCAATAATCAAGTAAATCAAGTGTTTGGATGTTCATTAGGGTTGCTAGGGACCAAGCATCTCTCTGGAATTGAAGTTAGGCTTCTCTCCAAGTAAAGTATTGCCATCTAAAGCTCATTCCTACACCATTAAAGGTGAGTTCTATATTCATTTCATGTTATTAAGAGTATTGAATGGTTGAATAACTTGGATTGAGGAAGAAAGTAGAATATGGAGTTCAAATATGGAAATAGTGGTATTCTTGAATAGTGACTTGACTTGAATGATAGTTCTTGACATGTTATAGGTATAATCTTGTTATGAATGAAATTAAGGATGTTAGAGAAGCATTATATGTGAATGAATACGATGTTGGGTGATAACTATGGTTATGGATGACTTTGAGAGAGAATTTTGAGAATTGAATAATGTCTAGCTTAACAAAGTTTATTGATTATGATATTATGGATATTGTTATTGATGTTTGGGAGTTGTTGTATTATATGGAGAAAGTTGTAGAAACAAAGGAAGTGCTGTCTAATTTTCGTTAGCCCTTAATCGCCTTAGCTTAGCTCCAAGTATGTTTCCAATTATCTAATCTTAGTACGAATTCTCTTGAATGTAGAATCGTGAACTTGGAAGGAAGCATTTAGTCGGCAAAATTAGAGAGACGTAAAGGTATGTAAGGCTAGTCCCCTTATTTCAAAGGCACGACTCTTGTATTATGATTTCTCCCTTACATTCCCATGATCTTCTTGCATCCCCGAAGATGAAGTTAAAGGTTCTTAAAAGCTCCTTATGAGATATAGATGAGATTTGTTCTATGACAATGATGATGATAATGAGGCTTTCATGAGTTAGATAATTCTATTTTCCTTATGATTTCCTTGACGATATTTCTTGTTGTTGTCCCACCTAATGTTATTAGTCCTCCCAAGGTGAGGCATAGCGGTGGTGATTATTGTATAATGTAATCGGAGGTGCTTGACCTTACGTCACTCCGATACAGTACAGTTCTTAGTTGAGCTCTAATGCATGCTTTATGTTAGGAATATAATGATGATTACACCGTGCCTAGATGGCCGGGCAGCACCGCTAAGGCGGGTGGCTTACTACACCGTGTCTATATGGCATGGGCAGACACCACTAGTGGGCGGTGTGACATGATTACCCCAGACGCGGGCTAATGATGTGTCACGACCCAACCCCGTAGGCCGTGACTGGTGTCCTAACTGGACACCCATACGTACCTACCTAACAGATCTGGCATACCAAAATAGCTAATTCTGTTTAAATATACATAAATTCATACAGATATAAAATACATCGCACGAACATACATATACATATATACATACTTAAACCGTACGTAAGCCGTTAGGGCTATCATAGTAAGCGTAATTACTCGATCGCGTACTCGTACTCACTTACCGAACCGTGACGACCCGACGTATATGTCTACGGTGCCTCGAACATACGGAAGCGAGAATCAGAAGACGGGACAGGGCCCCGCCGTACCCAAATAACCATACGTACAGTGTATATGAGCAACAGAAAATATATACCAAAGTATCAGCTCCGGGTCAAAAGGAGCTCTTCAGACAGCAAACCGATGTCCTAAACTGGTGGCGTATCACGCGGCGCGTCTGTACCTGCGGGCATGTAACGCAACCCCCGAAGAACGGGGGTCGGCACGAAGGTGTCCGAGTATGTAAGCGGAAATGTAACATACATAATCATAATCGAGTCGAATACGTAAAATCATAACGTACGTAATCGGATCCGTGGTGGGGTAAGACTTACGAGTGTGGTACAAAATCCTAATATGTCGATTTGGGGAGTGTGGCCGACGAAGTTTCACACGGACCGAGAGGTACAAAATGTGGCCGACGGAAGCACAACTCAAATCGGATGCACGAGTGTGATTATAAATCGTAAACGTAGTCCGAGATACGCAGGTGTAACGAACGATGACTCTCAAATAGAACCGAACTCGGAAGTATGACGGACGGACCGTAGTCCGAATCGGACGTGCGTAAATGTGACGTACCATCTTTTTCCAAATCGAGTCTCGTATCTTGCGCGCAGTCATAAGCATATTCGGACATACACATCATATATCGATCCCGGCCCTTTAATAAGGGACGCGCCATGAACCCGTCCTCTTAGTACGGGACGCGGTGGACGGACGAATCGATCAAATGCCATCACGGCCGCCATCCCCATAATATCACATAGTCAAATCATAATCGGATATAAACGGATCTCGGCCCGCACATCCGAGGGACGCGGTGAACAATGCAGTGAAGTGCACGAATCACAGAACCTGGCCCGGGCGCAGTGAAGGAAACATTGAGGCATCCACGAACAGATCAATGAGAAACCATATGCATACAGACCGACATACAGACTTAATGAAACTGAAATAGTTCAGAAGATAAGTCAAATCAGAATTATCGGATCATAGTTATAATAGATACGCATACGTGTCATTTGGGGTGGCACGACAGATTATTTCAGAACAGAATATCCAGAACCGTTCCAGATGTCGTACTATATTATGAAACTCATAAGAACAGTCATAACAATTATCATATGATAGCAGAACGATAGCCAAGAACTAACTACGAAGGTCGGACAAAACAGAGTCAATTTATGCCTTACAAGAACTATCGGGGTTTGTGGGCCTACCCGGACCCAATCATAGTGGCGTACGTAAATTACGGATAATAAACCTTAGGGAGTCGTCCATAATCATCTTAGGGTGTTCCGACTCCATTTATGGAAATTATACACATATAGGCAATTTTGCCGACAAAAGGTAAAGGAATAATTCAATCTTACTGAATGATTTTGAGCTATTTTCAATCTCGGAGTATGAGAAGCAGAAGTGAGATCGAGGCTCGCTTTCAAGCCTGTTACATTCAGAACATGCCAAAGAATAAAGGGCAAGACTTTACATACCTTGGTTTCGCCTTATGCTCGTCCAATTTCAATTCCCGTTTCGTCAAAAATCTACAAATGGTCATTGTTACCAAGTGTGAGTTTTAAGCTTTTATGTGTTCAACTTTAATTCATACTTGTCTACCGAAATTTCGGCAGCATTTCCCCTACACATATGGCATCCCCGAGACTTAGCTCGGCCAATACCTCAACAACAACAACCCAACAACAACATTCACAATATCAACAATCGAGCTAAAACGCATTCTAGCATGAATAGTATTACTTTCTTCATGATACAATAATTTTCATTCTAACTTCACACTTTCAATCCAATATCGACGTTTTCATATTCATCAACCCACCAAGATCACTCCGGAAACATTTCATATCATTTTACGAAATATTCACAAAATATACAAAATATACAAGTTTTCCACCAAAACCATAATTCACTCAAAGCCTCCAATTTTCAACATAAATATTCACAACACATTTTTATCTTTTAATTTCACCTACAACAATCACCATTTGCATCTTATAACTTTATTCTCATAATTACATAAACTATACTAAAATTACATACTCTCTCGACAACAACTTAGCAACAATTCTTCATGTTAACTTAAACCATTGTTCTTCCATCTACTTCGTAAGGCCATAACAACACAATTGACACATCAAACAAAATTAATTCATTTCCATTTTCCCTTCCATACCACACGGCCAGCACCTATTTTTCCAACTTCCATCAAATTCCTTCCATGCACAACCATGCACATACACGGCCATATATATATATATATATATATATATATATTCACACACACACACACACACCACACACCACAACTCGCAATTCCATGCTTTTCATTCAATTCCACATACCATAACATATATATAACCTTCTATAACATAATAAAAACATGAAATTCTCACCTTTTCCAATAAATTCTTCTTGCCAAAAGAAACACTTTCTTGCCAAGATAATTATGCCACTTTGAAGAGCACCTTGAGCTTAGTAAGAATATAAGAAAATTTCAATTTTTGAACCAAGGTTGATGGGCTAAATTTTTTTTTCTTTTCTCCTCTCTTTCTCCCTTGGCCGTTTTCTCTCTTCTTGATTTTCCTCTTGTTTTCTTGAAAATTCTAGATGAATAAATGGTCCCTTCATCCATTTATAATCACATGATTTAATTAAATTGGACTTCGGCCATTCCATGGTTGGCTTGGCCGGCCACCTTATTTCTTTGGGCCTCATTTTTTTTTTCTAGCCCAATTCTTTACGAAGCACATTTTGCAATTCCGAAATAAATTTTCAAAATTCCAATTTTGCCCTTAGGCCTTCTCCGTGTTTCCGCATTCAAGTTTCCATAATGGCATACACATACTAAGAAAAATCCATACTTGACCTTATTCCTTGCAAGTCAAGGTTATTTCCAAATTTTCCAAATACGCAAAAATGCCGGATATAACATGATGTATTTCATTCAGACAGTTTATGCTTGTATATGTGATGTGTTCTAAAGGTAAAAGTGAGCATGTATGATTCCGCCGTAAGAGGCAAGCAGTTACAGTTATCTGTTCTCCCTATGCCTTCTATATTTTCTTATTATGTTATCATATATGCCCTACATACTCAGTACAATGTTCATGCGCGTCCTTTTTTTTTTTTCTTTATGAATTTGTGTTCATGCTCCCACGAGGTAGATAGGGGGACGGCGCGTACGCTTAGGAGCTTACTCGGTAGATTTACAAGAAAGCACTCCCCTACTCGAGGCGCCAGCCTTCAGGTATATATTTTTGTGCACATATTTGGGGCATGACGGGGTCCTGTCCCGCCCTTTTGATATTCGTACTTCAGTTAGAGGCTTGTAGATAATTATGTGTAGGTCGTAGATGTTATGAGACTTCGTCAGTGTATACTTTGTACATCATTTTTGTAGCCTCGTGGGCTTATGCATATATACATGTTTTGGGAAATATATGGAGGTTGTTTCACGATAAGTCTTGTGTTGAGAATGATGTAAGCCCAGGTTCAGGATGATAGATAGCATAATGAGTGGTGCTCGGTAGTCAGCTCCGGGCACCCGTCATTGTCACGACCCAAATCGATGGACCATGACTAGTGCCCGAGTAGGACACTCGTATACAAACCTGTTAGATATAATCAAGCTGATACTAAGGACAAGGTGGAAATTTGCGAAAGCATGCTATAAACTCATAATGTCATATACCATAATGAGCCTGTCTCCCGAGGAGTCACACTTAACCAAACACAACAAAATATGTAAGCCGACAAGGCTGTCACTATACGCGGGAATATCCAAAACGAACTACATATGTATAACTGACCAAACCATATATACAACCCACACATTTCTACAGACCTCTAAGAATATAACAGTGGAATATGATGGGTCAAGGCCCCGTCGTACCCCAGAATGTGCATAAGTCTATGTCGAAAAGGATGTGCACCAAAAGGACTCCAAGCTCGAACAGTGGAGCTCTCAGCCGGTGAGCAGAAGTCCTGGGCGGCGGATCACGGCGAAAAGGTATCGCACTGCGGGCATGAAACGCACGACCCCCGAAGAAAGGGGGTCAGTACGAATAATGTACTGAGTATGTAAGGCATAAATAACAACATATATAGATATGAAAGGTAACTTGGAATGGGAGGGATAACTTGTACATCTTAAAATCATATGTACATAAGCACCTATTTTTTTATATAGACACACATATAATATAAATATTAGTGTTGCGGAACGTGCAACTCGATCCATAAATGTTAGTGCGCATGGAACGTACAACCCGATCCATAATTATCATATGTTAGTGTCGAGGAATGTATGGCCCAATCCATATAAGTTAGTGCCGAGGAACGTACGGCTCGATCCATATAAGTTAGTGCCTAGGAATGTATGGCCCGATCCATATAAGTTAGTGTCGAGGAACGTACTGCCCGATCCATATAAGTTAGTGCCGAGGAACGTACGACCCGATCCATATAAGTTAGTGCCCAGGAACGTACGGCCCAATCCATATATACCATGTTTATATACATAATGTAAATAGTTTGCAAGAAAGCTCATACGAAAACTACAACTTTATCGGAGTGAAGTAAGGTCGGTAGCCTCCGATTCATATTATGGAACAACCATTATCGCTATATCTCACCTCGAAGGAACAATTCATAAGGTGAGATCAACAACAATGAATAGAATCGAGAAAATCATGACATAGCTCAACATCTTCATATCATCATTGAAATCATAACTTGAAACTTTTAAACATAAAATCATCATCATCGTAATCCTCATAAAAACATTCTCATCTTTAACATCATAAGAAGCTTTAAGATAAACTTCTAGCTCTTGGAAACAAGGTGGTTATGGAAACATGTACGAGATCATAACATAAGAATCATGCCTTTGAAAGAAAGGGACGAGCCTTAACAACATAATTTCGACCTCCAACTACCTATGCTTATCCATCCGAGCCCGCAAGTCTACATATAAGACCATTCATACTATGATTAGGCCCGTTGTTATATCTTATCCTAAGCCTTCAAATAAATCTTTCTAGAATGTATTCGAAATTTCGACGATCTCCTCGCTTATATGCCGAGCTCCGAAACCTCAATTCAGCAACCAACAACAACAACAATAATACCAACATCAATAACATCATTTCCAACACTAATATATACCATGAAACAGCCCACACGCTGTTTTTCAACTTCCGTAACTAACCCACTTACTATACCATTATTTAACCACTTTATCTTCGTGAATGAATCGGTATTAGCGTAAATAGAAAGAGATCCATACCTTACTCTTGTTGAAGTAGCAACATCTCTGATATCCTCTTCGAATCGACGTTAAAATCCACCGCAAAACAAGACTACAATCACAGCCACGCGCTATTTAGACCTAAACTAGTATTCCGCCACTTAAAAATTGCTCACTTTTTGATATTCTTACACCGTCATCTGATTTTCTGGAATTTTCTGGGCAAAATCTGATGAAGAAGGGGGTTATTACCCTTTATATAGGGGTCAAATTCGGGGGGTCACTGTAGCAGTTTACTGTAGCAAGTCGGTACTGTAGCACGCGTTTCTTCTTTGTCAGCCGAACTTGTAACGTCCATAATTCTCTACTTCGATGCCCTATCGAGGAGCAATTTATTATGTTGGAAACTAGACTCAACGAACTTCATTTTAGGCTTTTGAAACACCTTAAAACACTTCATATGCAAAGAGATATTCTTCCCTCAAGTTGGACTAAAATTTTCACACGAAACTTTACCCATCCTTTCTCCAAAGTCGTACTACTCCATTTCTTTCACTCATTTCCTTATAAAACCTTCCGGTATACCTTATATACATCCTTCACTCATTAAATATACTTAATAATGCTTGCTCCTTCTATTTCAAAGTGGTTTTACTTAACCATAACACAACGTACTTATGTTTCAAATTTGATAAGTGTTTTTTCGAAGATACGGGGTATAACAGTCATGACCCCCTAGCTGGGTCATGACACGAACCTTTCATAACCGAGAGCTTCTTGATTCTGAGCCATGTTGTAGTGAAAATGTATACCTATGAAAAGAAACAGTGTTAGTTCAGTATTGCACCGAGTTCAGTCAGCAATAAGACGTTTACAGACCAGGGAAAACCAACAAAAATCAGTATAGGTATGAAGTTATTAGTTTTCTATTTCTGCCTCTCCATTGTAGTGCTGTCATTATCGCGGTAGCAAGCCCGCGACCGCTACCGTGAAGTCCCGACCCCCTAACTTTCTGCATCGGTGCACAATCGAGCACTATGGTGGGTCCGTGCCAACGGAAGAATTTTCACTGTGGCGAACCCGTCTTCTTTAGCGGAAAACCCTTGTTTTCTCAAAAATGGTGCCTCAAAATTTTGGCCAAATTTCAACAGATTTTTATATAGATCGGGTAGTATGTTAACATGTATGTCGTTTACACCCTATATAACATCAATATAACAACATATAAGACTCTAATTTCGAGCAAACATCAAAACCCTTCTACTAAATGTACCCACAACCCCAACAAGGTTTTCCCCCCATTTTCAAGCCAATCTTGGGTAATAAATGCTACTAAGACTTTGTGAACGTTAAATAATAGGCCACATTTCGGATTCTCCCTCCCCCAAAGAACCAAAACCCTTATTCTAAAAAATCAAAAGTTTCATGCAATATCCAACAATTTAGACATGGAAAATTCAAAATAAAGGTTTCTAACAACTGCCTAGAGGAATGGAGAGTGAAACATACCTTGAATTAGCTGAAAAACTATGAGAGTTGCCAAGAATCTGACCCTTGCTATTTCACCAAACTTTTTGACTTTTCCTTTTGTGTTTTGAAGTGTGGGAGTTAATGAGAAGTGTGTGTGTGTGTGGGGGGGGGGGGGGTTAAATGGGATGAAGGGGGAAGAGTAGGAGACTAGAAAGTTGAATAGGGGGAGAAAATCGTAGGGAATGGGGAAGGGAAAACGGCTAAGAGAGAAAAATGGAAGTGGGAAAGTGGAATGAATCACCCTCCCCGTTTTAAATTCTACCTGGAAAGTTTCACTACACCTATATCGCTATAGCGGGGAACCCATCCACTGTAGTGGCCCGTAATTCCTTTCAGTCTTCGAGCCACGGTAACAGCTCGTCATCCCGCCTTTTCAACCGTATTGGTTTTGTCTGTGTTGTGCGCTTCAAGTCCGCTTCCTGAATTGTGTGTGTGGCCATAAAAGGCCTAGCAATATTAAAGAGAGTCTGGTATCTCATTCCTTCCTTAGTTTGTTGGTCTAGTAAAGATGTTCTCCAGGTAGCATGAGGTATTAAGCTTTGTTAGGGGGTGGTTTTCAGTACGAACTCTAACCATTCCGGCTAGTGTATGGAGACCTAGACCAAAGATTTCAGAAATCACGATTTCAGTATGAGCCCTATTAATTTTCAACGCTCAGGATGATATGACCATTTAATCCTATACCACCCTAGGCCGTTCGGGGACGAACGGTTGTTTAATTGGTATCTGATGTAATGACCCATCAGGTTGTTATTAGACTTTCAGCAGCACGTGTATTAAAACCAAGTTGATGTGTTATACGATTAGTCCACGTGGAAATTTACGTTCAATTTTAACTAAATTCTAATCGGTTAGAACTAAAAGTGTGGGGTCTCGTAGGACCATTTCGCCGCAGTGGTTGAGGAACCGCCACAGCGAGTCTACCCCAGTGGACAATCAGATCGCTACAGCAGTCGACGCGAACCAGATCCAGCTGAAAAACCTTATTTTGGGATTTGATCCCACTTTTCCACAAAATTTTATTCTAGGCCGTCACCTGGGAGGATTTCTGAACAGAACACTTAGAGGCTTGAGAAAGGTAACCTTCAAACACTCTTCATTCTATCTTCTTCAAAGGAAATTCTTCTTTTGTCAAGCTTTATCTTATGTGATTAATAAAGATGGGTTCCTTATCATCGTTTCCAACTTAGAAAGTGTAACGGCTAATCTTGACCAGAAGTCTTGTACTTTCAAAAAGTTCACATAGATTCTTGTTTTAGGATGATAAACTAAACACGAATAATGATTCCCCAATTTTTAGAGAATGGATGAACACTTGACTTATTGAATTGGGAACATGAAGGGAAAGTTTATTTCTTATTAATTATAAAGACTAGTAATTATGGAGTCTAGACTACTACGTATGCTTAAATTTGACTCTTGTTCTCGGGTTCGTGATATTTCTAGACTTCTCCGTCATAGCTTCCGGTTGGAAACGGGAAGGTGGAGATTTCATGGACATTCATGACAGCTGCTCGGCATTGAGGTAGATTATGGTTTACTTGAGTTAGACTTTGATTGGTGAGTCATATATATGTATAGTATTGACGGGAGAAAGCATGATTAGATCTTCGGACAAGGCGTTCGGTTGGACACTAGTTGGGTTGGTATTAATTGTGGAAGTATGTGGGCTTGTCGCAATTAGGAAAAGTATTTGAACCAAGTGTGTAGCTGATATATTCGAAGGTAGGTGGTAGAGTGTGTATATCCTCTTGGGGTTGATTTAGTCGAAGAAAGGGAGTTGTTTTACTAATGAGTTAGCTAATATAGAGTCTTGCTATATCATATGCTAGAGTGGTTCGTACTTAGAATGTAATTGACTTCATGTTGAATTTATTGTTGTGGTCTAATTGATTCCTTGAGTTTATTGAATTGAGGCAAGAGGTTTGTATTCATTAACACTGATAATATTGACTGATCGTGTTCTATATTGACTGTTGGACTGGGAATACGTTGAGATTCATACTGTGATCAGGTGTGTGTGTGTATATATATATATATATATATATATATAAAGGCATATTTGACAGGGGGTGAGGATGTGTCCTAGTTATGGGCTCGTGGTCCGAGGTCGGTTCCGGAGCGAGTGGTACATGGACACCAAGGGTCCGCGAGTGTCATGGTTAATCAGGCAAACATTACCATTTATCATGTGTGTACACGGATGTGATACTATTATTATTGCATTGCATGGTACTAGACTCATATTGTTACTGTGTTTAGTTGATGACTGGATTTATCATATCCCTGTGATTGGTTGATGGTTGTTACTATTTGATGATGTTATTTTAGCTATAGGTGGTTGTGTTTACATGCAACTTCATAGCCCCGTTGACTAATGAGAAGGGTAGTGTTGGAGTGATTCCATTTAGCATGGTTCAGGTTTGGTGCTTTTACTTAGTTTTACTTGTATTTGATAAGTGATTATTGACTAATGGTTGATGTGGGCTGTGGTGCTGTTGTGTCTATTTTTCAATTTACAAGTCTGTCAGATTATAGAGGAAAAAGGTAAGGATTAGTGGTTCTATTTAGTATTGATTGGTATGGAGGTTTGATGTCTGTTCTTTATTAATTGCAGTGGGTTACCTAGTCCAGGAGTCTGTCTTGAATGTAATTGTTCGTTGTTTGTTGGTCCTTACTTCCTGTTGTTGCGTTGACGTGGTAATGGTAAGGAATATGACTATGGTTATGGTGGGACTGTTTAAGTATGGGTAGGATTTGAAAAGGTGTTCTACTATACTTATCTTTTTATTCTGATAGATTCTATATCTTATTTCATGAACCAATCTTAGTCAGCCTATAATGCTTACCAATACGTGTGGTGTACTGATACTACTCTTGTTACATCATTCTCAGGGTGAAGATATGTTTCAGGTTATGGCTTGAAGGTTTCAATAGCGGAAGTGGCATGCATCTCCCTATAGCTTCTGTGTATCTATTTCCAAGGCAGAAGTTGTGTCATTTTGTTTTGAGTTTATTCCACAGTATTGTAGAAGCTCTTGTACATGTCTAGACTAGGTCTCGGGAAGTTGTAATTTTTAAAACTTGTGAAGAGTGTCATTTACGTTTTCTTACTTAATGTTCTTTCCTATCAGTTGTTAAGTTGTAAGACGAGTTTTAACAAACGGTGGTTGGTAAGGGTTCTCCTACAAGATGGTAATAAGGTAGGTGCCCACACGAGCCGTAAATTGGGTCGTGAGAGTTACACCACCAATAGTGCTGCTTCAAGTCACGGTACATCTTTGTAGACCCAACGATGGATGGAATACCGAGAACTGTGAGCCTCCTCCATAATATATCTAGTCAATCCACCAACACGAGGAACATCAATATGCCCCTTTATCCTCAAAACCCCTTCGCCATCAAGAATCGCTTCATTGGCTGCTCCTCGCAATACCTTATCTCAAACTGTTGAGCCTTAATTTGCTCAAAAAGTGACGACCTCGCCTCCATACAAGTCAGAACCTTGCATGGTTCCGAAATATCAAGCCTCACCATACTATTAGCCAAGGACTGAAGTTTTATAGCCAAGCGACGCTCTTTCACAACCAAACACGCCAAGCTACCCATCCTCATCGCCTTTTTGCTCAACGCATCCACTACCACGTTAGCCTTGCCCGGATGACAAATAATGGTAATGTCATAATCTCTGAGCAACTCCATCCACCTATGCTACCTCGAATTTTGATCCCTCTGATTGAACACAAGCTGAAGACTACGATGGTCCATGAATACTTCACAATGAACTCCATAAAGATAATGCCTCCAAATCTTCAAGGCAAATACTACCGACACTAACTCTAAGTTATGAGTGGAGTAGTTCTTCTCATGCACCTTCAACTTCCTCGAAGCATACACTATCACCTTGCCTTCTTGCATCAATACACAGCCCAACTCAATCCGAGAAGCGTCAAAATAGATGGTAAAGTCCTTTTCTTCCACAGGTAGAGCCAAAATTGGGGTCGAAGTCGATAAGGTCTTGAGCTTTTGAAAGCTCTCCTCACACTTATCAGACCACTAAAAGACCACATTCTTCTAAGTCAATCGAGTCAAATGGGAAGCAATAGATGAGAACCCCTTCACGAACCGTCCGTAATAACTCACAACACCTATAAAACTCCGAACCTCGATCACCGAAGTAGGCCTGGCCCAGTCTCTGACTGACTGAATCTTCTTAGGATCCACAGTAATGCCGTCCTTAGATACCATATTCCCCAAAAATGTCACCGAACTAAGCCAAAACTCACACTTCAAAAATTTAGCTTTTTTTTTTTTTAAAGCATTTATCAGGAGGCATGGCCCCCTGATGTTTTATTAGTAATGATCAAGTTCAACAGCAAAAACAGAAAAGAAAAAATAAAAGATGCTTACCATCTTTGAGTAAGCATGCTAAAAGATAGTTTTACAATTTGCAACCAGAAAATAACAAGTAAACTGCTCCATAACAAGTAAAATTTAGCATATAGCTTTTTCTCTTTCAACAATCCAAGCACAATCCTCAAATTCTTCTCATGATCTGCCTTGCAAGGAGAATAAACCAAGATGTCATCGACGAAAACAATGATGAAAGAAACCAAATAGGGCTTGAAAATCCCATTCATCAAATGAATAAAGGCTGCGGGCACCAAGAACTCATAGTGACGATAGCGGGTCCTGAAAGCTATCTTTGGAACATCCTCCGTTCTAATCTTCAACTGGTGATAACCCGACCTCAAATCGATCTTACCCCCGGACACACACCAAATTTTCTAACCATGTATAAACGACACTGCGAACTTGCTCGCACACTCAAAATATAGATCCGACATCATTTAAGCTCATTTTTCCACAAAATCACCCCAACTTTTTCAAAAACCAAAACTTAGCAGCCAAACATCCAAAACCTTCTCGAACCCCCCGGACACGTACCAACCACCCAACTAAGTTGAAAAACACGTTTTGGACCAAATGGAACTGTCTGAATTTAATTCTAGACACGTTTACCCAAAAAGTCAACAATTTATCAAAGCATCCCAAAAACCTAAACTTAAGAAACTCAAAACTAAGATTTTTTTCTCCGATACTGACTTGATTTCCTCGATAATCGCACCACCCATCCCTGCATTCAAGAGCGTCAAATAAAGCTAAGGAAATGGTCATTTGGCAAAATCCTCAAAACGACCTAATGGGTCGTTACATCATCCACCACTTAAACACACGTTCATCCTCGAACGTAAAAAGAAAGGAAGTGCCTGAATCGAGGAAAAGCTGGGGATATCTACTCCTCATGTTCTCACGACCCAAACCTCGGGTCGTGAGGACACCTACGCAATCCCACCTGGTAGGCAAACCCTTTCCAATCCTATTCTCAAATTACACAAATATTAAACAGAAACCAATAACTGACCATTTTAAAAACAACTTAAAGAGAAAGATCAACAAGATAAATACTTTTATTAAATAAACCGTTTCCCAAAACCTTGCCTAGACTAGTACAAGAGCTTTTAAGATTCACAACTTGAAATGAATTTACACTTTGAACTAAGTACAACTTTTGTTCTGGAAGGAAGGTTAATAGAAAGCTTTAGAGTGGACACCGTGAGATCCTCGGAGGCTAACGAAATCTCGAACAACAACTTGTAACAACTCTACACCCTAAAAAGGGTGTAGCAAGGGTAATATCAGCACAACACACGTATTGGTAAGCTGGCCGACAACGATAAGTAATACATATATAACAAGTAGAAATCAACAGGTAAGTATGATAGGAAATCAAACAAGGAAGTACACACATCCACACCACAGTTCACGACACTTTGAACTAGAGAGTCTCTCTATACTAGTATCGTATCCTAAAGTCAAGTTCTATTCCTCAAGATATATGTTCACCTCACCAAGATTCCTACCGAACAACTAACAATCAATTAGCATTACACAACCGAGGACGGACAATATAAGGAAAGTCATATGATATAAAATGCAATGCACATGAATGTGATGAGATGCAATGCAATGGCCAATGTCCAACCTGTACACACATGCTTCGGACGAAATCTTGGCGTCTCGTCAGTCAGACCCATGGGGGACCTGGGAAGTCCATGTACCGCTAAAAGAGAGAATTCAGAATATTGAGCGAAGAAGTTATGTTCAATAATATTCAAGAATCCGGGGTTGCATCCCTAGTACAAGAAGAAGGATTGACGGAACTATTTTACTGTATAATGTTCTCCAGTTCATAAGTATAGATATCTTGTATTATGTTTGTACTATCGAGTTGTATCATTATGTGCTTACATAGAATCATACAAGTAGATACAAACAGTTGTTGTAAATTCAACTGCAAGTAAGAGTTTACTAGTTGAAGGTTGCTTGCTAGTCAGAGTGTGATTAGTGAGATAAGGATTATAGTGTAGTTCCTAGGTTACAGGTCTATAACTTGAATTTGCAGTTGGCTCAGTTGTAGTGAAGTTGTTGGGTAAATCCTACAAGTTTATAGTCATGGTTTTTATCAACTTTTTAGCCGGGTGGTTTCCATTTAAAAATCGTGTGTTCTTTATTTACCTACAGTTTTGTTCTGCAAAGACGATAGCATAGAACAGGTATAATAATGTGTTCCATCCTACAAGCGAGAATTGGATACGCATAGGTTAGGCAGTAGGTCGTGTAACCTAACAAGTGGTATCAGAGCTGGTTCTCCTCACAGGGTTAACACCTTGGAGAAGATCATGATGAATGTTGCACCTCCTACAGGACACTCAGAAGGTCAACCCACCAGAATGCCATAATCATGTTTCAAGTGTAACAAAGCCGGTCACCTGATCAGGGACTACCCACGATGGGAAATAGAATGGAAGAAGCGGAAGGCAGAAAAGGTAAAAGAAAAAAGCAAGCAAAGGCTCTGATAATAATTTTCACGACCCAAATGCTCAAGTTATGATGGCACTAGCCCCACCGTGCTAGTAAGCCAACACAAGCCATTAACATACCATTATTAAGCGGAAAATTAAAAGCAAAAATAAATTATACAAGTCAATTTTCAAGTCTTAAACAATCTTAAATAACATACTTAGAAGTTATTACACTTATCCCCAAAATTTGATGTCACTCGTATACAAGGACTACTAAGGAGTACAAAGAGTTTGAAATACATAAATGGAATTGTCTGGAATGAGGAAAGATAGAAAGTAAATTATAGAGGAGAGTCCAGAGCTGTCCCGAACCATGGTGCTCACCCGATCTCTAAGCAAAGGCTCTAACGGGAAGCCTGGTAGTCACGTGCTCCACTAGTACCGGGGACCGAATCTGTACACAAAAAGGTACAGCAAGTGTGGCGTGAGTACAATAATCAACGGGTACTCAGAAGCATCGTTGACCGACCCAGTCCAGAACAGAGATTAGGGTTGGTTTACGATACCACAATCACACTAGTCTGCCATTAGTCCAAGATACAGGATAATCATACTTAATAGTTAAACTCACATAGCAGATAGAAATCAAGATAAGACAAGTCAGATACAAATATCCACAACAACGACATAAAGAATGAATGAATGTGATGTAAATGCAATGCAAGGGCTTTAATCCACTTTTCGATATGCACACGTTCGAATGTCAACGAATCATGACCCATGGGGGGCTCATGCGGCCCATATACCACCGCTCCGAAAAGTCTTCGGATCACGATTTCCACATATCATATCTCAATAACCCGTCACCTAGGTGACGGACCCATTTATCAACGAAACGCGCTAAAATATCATCACGCGTCCGGAACTATATCCCTTCGGACTCACAATCATATCCTCAAATGGTATGCATAAAATACATATAAAGTATGAATATGACAGACATCAAGTCAAAAACAAGTATATAAGCATGAAATCTATCCTTAAGTTCTCAACATCGTAAAGGCTTCACCTTTTTACTTACTTTTCATTCCAACGAGGATATATGAGTGATATGCACACAAATAGATAAGACCGGCAATAATAATGAGAGACATAAAGTACGGGCATCGGACCCCAATCACAGATCCAAAGGATCGTACTAATCTATCAGCTAGTGCCCAAAGCATGGCATTCAGACCAACTATACAATTGAAAGTGTGCAAATACCCTTATCATAAAGATCGGTATCCAATACAGGTGCTCGTCACCTCACAAGTATCGAAACCTCCTTAATTAACCCATGTCCCTCTTATTAGATTTATTTTAGCCAACCACATGTTCAAGAAAGAGTGCAAGGTCTTAACTTGCCTGGAATGTCGAATCTCGAATCACAACGCCCTCTTGCCGTTCCGAATGATCTCAGAACGATCAAAGTCTAGTCAAATAGGGATTATAAATTAGAATATGATCCATTAATACCCATATTGCTACATAAATCCAAATCCCCAAATTAAGCCCTAAAAATAGGACTCCAAACCCAAAAGAGAAATACAGTAAATTGAACCTAGAATAATGTTCCCCATACTTAATATAACTCATAAACCAAAAATCATCCATTAATAATCACCAATTCATTCTCAATTACCAAAACCCCTCATTTTTTGTTAGGTTCCAGAGCCCTTCAGATTTCCTCTTTAATTCAACATTCTAAGCATGGGTTATGATTCTAACTAATGGGAATAATCATAATATAAAATTAGAAGACTTACCCAATGGTTTTCTCCTTGAAATCTCTTCAATCTCCTCCAAATCCACTCTCAAGTCTTAAGGGATTAGAATGGAATGTCTAAGGATGAAAGACCCTAAATCATATTCTGTTAAGCGATTTCTTGCTCCTGCGCACTAACTCTTACACCTGCGCACTAGCTTCGGCAGAAGAAACCTCACTGAGGTGCGACCTCAATAAATATCTGTGGCGGAACTTCCCCCACAGCAGCGACCCAGCTCCTGCGAAAAAGTCTTCATAGAAGCGGAACCAGGCCAAGTCACTGAAACTTCGCTCCTATGGGCTACTTTCACTGGGGGTGATTCCGCAGGGGCGGAACTCCCTTCGCCGAAGTGAATACACCAGAACAAGCAAAAATCTAGTTTTTGACTCTCACACCCCGAAATCCCGAGACTCTCCCGGAACCTCCCCGATACAAACCAAATATGCAGACATATGTAAAAATGCGTTACGAACTTATTTGCGCACTCGGAATTCCCAAAAGAGGTCTCGTTGACCGAGTCAACCCCAAACGGACAAAAACCAACTTTCCAACCAAATGACCAAAATTTCCCTGAGTCCCTCAAGAACCAAACCAAACACACACCCAGCCTATATTCGACGTTTCGGAGCTGATGGAACAGACGAAATTCCCAAAATGACACAATTACTCTTGATGATGCCTAATGTCAACCTAGCACTTAAAGATTCTTTAACTTAGCATGTTTTTCAACTCAAGGTATTCCAACCACATCGAGAATTGTGCTAACCCCGCTCACTACACAACAAACCAAAATAAGCAAAGGGGCGGCTTCACAAGGGCAAAATAGGCAAAAATAGGAAAATAACCAAAACGATCTAACGAGTCGTTACAATAACTCAGGAAATGAGGCTGACCACACTGCACTCATAGTTGATGATCACTCAGAGTCGGACATGGAAGAAGACATCAAGTAAGCACATATGGGCTCAAAAATAAGTTAGGCGTGCTATCAAAAGAAGAAATAATATCCTTGATGGAACACCTGATTGATGAATGTGATGAGATGACCACAAGAAAAAATGAATCACTCACTGAACTTATATGCCTAGAGGATCAATTATTGAAGAATGAAGAAAGCAGAGTCAAACTTAGAAGGAAAATTAGCTACTAAGAGAACAAGTTGCTCAACTTGGTTCATCAATCTTGGATCTACAACCTGAGGTTCTAAAGCTGACACTTAGAATAGGAGAGCACGAGGTGAACACTGAAGAATTAGAGGTTGAGTCCGAATTGCAACGGGAAAATAGGGAGCTGAACTTAGAAAGAGTAATCCAAAGATATTAGCTCAAAACTGTTTCAAGTAGAGCGTGATCTTGAAAAGGCTAATCAATGGACACAAGCCTCACAACTGTTGGCAAATCTCACAAGCCAAAAGCACAACAGAACCACAGGGTTGGGATTTGACAGGATGGTTGAACACAAAGTGTCAAGTGATGTGTTATACACCTTATGTGGTAAGATGGGGCCTTTGTAGAGTTGAATGTCCGCTGAGCATGAGCTGTAAAATGAAAAACCTAAGGATTGAGAAGAAGAACACCAAGCCGCCCTAAGAAGAAAGCTACAGGTATTGGGAATAGGTTAATATGGACACTGCCTGAAATGATGAAGAAGGAATTAATCCATCCCATGATTGAAGGAAAGGGACCCAAGCTTGCATGGGTGCGTAAAACTAACTCCTAATCATTTTAAAGGAAAGAGGAGCAGGAGAGCAAGCTAGAATGATATATGAATAGTGATTGCTCAAGATATGAAGAGAGAACACATTATTAATTTAGCTCAGTCTTAAAATAGAAGGAAAGAAACACTGCAAAAGAAAGGTCATCAAGCGAAAAAAGCAATCAGACATGGGGAACATTGGTTGAAACAGGTTCAAAAATCGGTTCCTTGTATCAAACGAAGATGGGCAATAGGAACAGGTGTTGTATACTCTGATGTCAAGAGCTAAAATCAAGGAAGCAACACCGGAGAACGCATTCAAGGTGAGGGGAAATCATGTGGTAAGTGCGTCTACGCTACATTAATGAAGGATTCTCACTAGGCCTATAAAAGGAAAATTATGCCATACATTGGGAATGACTAAAGCTGCCCATGTATCCCTTGGAATTGGCTAGAAAGGTTGTCACAGAATATGTGGTTCATAAATGTATTGAAAATATTTTACTTAGTTCAGTGCATTAAATTGTACATCATATACAAGGTAGGTTCATGATCATGCAAAGTCTAAACTTGATGACTGTCATAGAAGAAGGCCTCAAAATAAAGATTGCAAAAATGTTTCAGGTATGGTTCTTTTCCCTACAGTTAATTATATACCCAAATCATGGAACAACTTAGACAACCTGTTTTACCTACCCCTTACCATGTCTAGTCATCCTTATTATGCATAGAAAAGAAAAAAGGGGGAATAATGAGGACAAGCCTTAAAAAACACCCACAGTCAAATCCTCTTCTTCCCAAAAAAGACTATTCGACTACCACCGTATCCCCACATAAAAGGATACAATCCCTTCAGGAATTTCATCCCACCTCCATCAGATAAGAGCCTTATGAAAAAAAAATATATGATATACTATCAAGGTTCGATCAGTCCTTCATCCCCTCACGCATCCTTGATCCATCAAAATCAAAAAATAGACTTCACCTTACCATCACAAACCCATCTTTCCTAAATGTCCAAATGAATTTACTAACTGGAAAGACGAAGGGGGAAAGAAAATTGGGTGGAGCTCATAAAGAGGGTGAATATGTTAAAAATTCCAAAACAGGGGATATAATTGAGGAAGTCAGTGATAGAACCTCATCTAAAAAAGATTCAAGAAAAAGTCAGTGATAGAAGCTCATCCAAAAAGGATTCATCTGAGCTATTACATGACAGGAGATATAGAGATATAAGGGTTCATGGAGAAATAAGGAAGGTTGAAACAGAGAAAGAATCCCTCATCATCAAGAAAAGAATTATAATCCAGATCTTGGTCCTCATAGGCAAAATCGGTGAAAAAAAGATGGTGGGTCTTCTTGGGGGAAAACATGAATGAGGAAGGAGATCTCGAATCTAAGAAGAAACTAGAGTTAATCAGATTATCCAACCAAAGTCACCCCAGTATCTTGAAATCCATAGGATTAGTCTTCGCCTAAAAATATCCCAGTACAAATTTTAGAAGTCCAGTTTCTATGATATGTTGTATGTGGTTGTAACCAAGGGACTAGAATTGTACTTGTTGACATCAATAAAAATCTATTGCATATCCTACTCATTTGTGCCTAAATTTGTTTGACATGAATGTTTTATTGACTTAAACAAGTAAATGTTCTTACCTGTGCATATGCGATAGCCCTAGTGGCCACGAGTTGAATATTGTTAAAAATCACCAGCCCTAATCTGGGATTAACTTTTTAATGATGCCAAAAGGGGGAAGATTAAACTGCGCAACCCAACTTTATGACTTAAATGCTAACATGATAATTCTTAAGTTCAAGTCGAAGCTGTAAGTGTTTGGAACAGGTTAAAATAAGGTACATGAGCACAGATAGACACAGTGTTTATTATTATCAAAAAGGGAGAATTTGTTGGCATCAGTAGACCAATGCATATATGAGTTTTGATGATTAAAAAATGGGCAAACTATGATTGATCAAAAAATCACATTGATTGGTACCATGAAGAAGACAAACCAGGTCTAGATACATATGAGAATGCACAAGAATGATTGAACAGAGCTAGACATCTGGATGAAGGAAGCAAAAGTTTAAAACACAAGTGCAATGTCTGAATAAGCAAGGATGCAACACACATTGAACAAGTCTAATGACCTGATCTATAACAAAAGATCAGTTGCAAGTACTGCAGATGAATAAGGTTCACATACATGTTCTATCGTATACAGACAAGCACAAAAGAAGAAGTGACCCAGCCTACAGAGATTTTCAGTATACACTATGAATGATCTATGAATAGAGCAACTGAACAAGGCGGCAAAAGGGAGAAAGCATGAAGATTAGATGACTCAGTCTCAGAGCAGTTAAAAGAGAAAAATAGAACAAGTATGCAAACAGTGTCTATACTAAGGAGTCATCAGTTGAGGAGATTAGAGGAACAAAGAAAATGATCATTAGAAGAGTAGGTGAAGGTGACTCAGACTCAAAAGACTATGTTCAGAAAGAAACAGTTCAGCTATAGAGTTTGCAGAAAAAGCATGTGAATTAGGTTAACAGAAGAACCATGTTATATCCCGCATTTTATGCAATCGGATAATTCAAGACAATCGCGGGAAGACGATAAGTAAGGCCACATTTTATTTTGTTTGGCATAGGAGTTGCTTGTGAAAAATTTAGAAGTGGAATTAATGGGGAAGGCCAAGGGCATAAAGGGAAATTCGCAATATGACTCGTGGAAATATGGAGAAAGACGAAGGGCAAATTTGGAAGTTGGAAAAATTTTGTTTTCATGAATTACAAGAACTAGCCCAAAATATAAGTGGGCTTGAATTTTTTTTTAAAGAAAATCAAAGGCCCAACCGGCCATGCAAGGGTCCAAGCCCAAATTGAATTAAGTTGGTCAATAAATAAGATGACTAAGTCATCTTTGATCCATAATTCTCTAGAAATTTCAAGGAAAAACAAGAACAAAAAAAAAGAAGGAGAAAAACCCAAGGCCATTCGGCCAAGAGAAATTTCCAAGAAAAAGTTGATAAAAATTTCTTCAAAAATTACTTTCCTACTACTTGAAGGGTCCTAAGCAAAGTAGAGTGGTTGTTGAAGCAAGAAGAACACATGTTCATGCAAGTTTAAGTTTCTAGCAAGTTGAAGAATTAAGGAAGAAGGTAAGAATTCACTTTCTTTTTTATGTTATGGATGGTTTTGTGTGTTATATATGGTTTATATGTGTTGTGGTATGCTAGAATGAATGAAATTCATGAAGGAGAGAAATATAGAGCTTGGCCGTATATATATATATATATATGTGTGTAGGAAATATGAATTGAATTTTATGTGGTAATCTAGTTATAGTTATGGTGGAATTTGTATTAGAAGTGAAAGTTGAATGAATTAGTGGAAGTTGGGAATTATAGTGTGTAGCCGTGTAATGTGTGGTGTGTATGTGGCCGGGTGTATTTGATGTATATTCATGTATATGGGTGAGTTGCGAAAGAATAATGAGCAAGTTGTAATTAACGTCTTAGTCGTTGTGATGTAGATGTTATATCGCAACTAAAGACTTGATAAGTTTGGTAAAGTATTGGCAATTAGGAGATTGTGTATATTGAAAAATAATGTTCTTGCATGGATGGCATGTAATGATATTAGTATGATGTTGATGGAATATATATTATAAGGTTGCTGTTGTGTCCATTGAAGTTGGAAGGTTTTGAAGAAAGTAGTAAATTGAGATCATGTATCTTGAATGGAATATGTGAATTGCTAGTGTGATTGTTGAATTATGGTTAATAGTTTGGCCGGGTTTGAATTCCCGGATTGTGATTGATGAGAATTTGGCTATGTTGAATGTGGAGGATGGTATATTTACAGAGGAAGTGCTGCCGAAATTTCGGTAGCCAAGTGCTTCCTTAAGAATTCAACTCTACGAACTCTAATGAGAAGTTTTGGTAAACATGACCAATTTGCAGATTTTGACGAGATTGCGACGTGAATTTGGAATAGCATAAGGAGCGAAAAGAGGTATGTAAGGCTTCACCCTTCTTTCTATGGCATGTCTTAGACGTACTAAGTCGAATACGAGCCTCGGGGACCAATCCTTTTCTCGGAATCCAAGATTGAAATTCGCTACTATTCGTTCAGTAGAATTGAACTAGAAATTGCGCAAAATTGTGGGAAAAGTTCCTAGACATCTGGAATTTACACAAATAGGACCCGATTACTCTAAGATCCTCATAAGTGGCGCCATGAATTATAGAATACGTAAATTTGATACGCCGCCTCAATTGGCCCGAGGTGGGCCCCTTTGTTCCCGGATTTTCTTTATTGTTTTATTTGACTTATTGTGAAGTAGAATCTAAAGGAAACTTTTGGGTTATCATCTCGACTATTAGGAGATAGTTGTTTTAACTAGTCCATTGATTCCAAGGCTTGTTCCCTATCTAAAAGTTATAAATATTTTTTTAAAATATTTATTTACCTTCAAATTAAAGTTTTAAATTTTTTGAAAGTCTTTATAACTAAAACGACGACTATGATTCTATGATGGAAATGATGATGCTAAAGATGAGGAAATATCTATGACACTACATAACATGACGTGATATAATATGATATGATAAATGTAGATGAAACATGTATATGTACATGGGGACATGGGGGAAGGGATACATGGAAATTGGGAAGGAACTATGTTTCATTGCCACTGGTGTTGCTTTCTTATCATCCCGGACGCGGGATGCCCGGACGCGGGATATATGGGCGAGCCGATTTATTCGGTGCTATGTGGGCGAGTCGACGTCGTTCGGTGCTATGCTATGCTATGATATGCTATGATACGCTATGCTATGCTATGATATGCTATGATACGCTATGCTATGCCATGATATGCTATGATACGCTATGCTATGCCATGATATACTATGATACGCTATGCTATGTCATGAAATACTATGACACGCCATGCTATGATATGATACGATCTCCTATGATATAGTACGGCATGATATTATAAGACAAGGTATGTCATATTACGCTCTCTATTTTCTATGTCTATGATAAGAGATATTTCCCTAAGATAAGCACGCATAGTATCCGGCCTGAAAAGGGCCTTCCTATGTACAAGTTATTTTCTTACTTCATTACATATCCCCTGAACCTATGACATGGTGATCCTTACTTATGTTTATACTTGCACTGTTTACCTCTACGCCTTACATACTTGGTACACTATTTGTACTAACGTCCCTTCTTGTGGACGCTGCGTTCATGCCGCGCAGGCGGCGGTGTAGACGGACCGGTTCCTAGGAGTTCTATCGGCAAAGCAAATAGCGGCGCTCCGGTTGCTCCGGAGCCACGATTTTTTGGTATTACTCTTGTATATGTATTCGGGCCCGTCGGTACTCGGCCCTTCCTATGTATATATGTATACTATGTTAGAGGCTCGTAGACCTATGCACGTAGATGTTTTGCGTTCGATGGTCCTTGTCGCCGTATAATGTATTGTCAAAGTTGGCTAGTCTATGTATATTATTATATTACCAATGTATATGTCGGAAAAAAAAAATGGTGCGATTCATATGGCCCACTTAGTAATAAATGTAACATGATAGACAAGGGGTGTCCCGAGACAAGTAACGGGTACTCGTCGCGGCCCGAGTTGGGTCGTGACAAACCAGGTATGCAAACATGTTCCAACACAGAGCAAGAACACAATCAAAATTAAAGTAGTAATCAGGTGCAGAAGAGGGATGATCAGTGGTAAAGGAGTGAAGAAGACCAGTGGCAAATAAAAAGCTCACAGTTATATAAACAGGTCTGTCAACATGTTCCAGACAAGATCTGAGAAGCAGTTCAACTGCAGATGAAGAATGAAAGAGATTGGTGGAATAGGTACATGACCATGTTCTATCTCATATCTCAAACAGTGCAGAGATTCAGAGGCAGACGAACTAGGTAGATGAAATAGGTTCGTGAACATGTTCTAGGGCAAGTCCTACAGCAACTAAGATTTGCAGAATTATGGAAAGAACTTAGCAGTCAAGTATGAAAGCTTTTTTGCCATATTTGTGGGGATTAGTAAGCCTTCTACACGTACTAGAAGTTGACTCAACAAGGCAAGAATTCAAATACTACACAAACCCTACTACAGATCATTGAGCAACTAGGATAGGGTTTTGTGTTAACCAACCTGCAGAGCAAATGTTATAAATACTCAGGTCTTTCCAAGAAGAAGTTTGCGCACCCACAAAGAGAGAATTCAGAATATTGAGCGAAGAAGTTATATTCAATAATATTCAAGAATCCGGGGTTGCGTCTCTAATGCAAGAAGAAGGATTGAAGGATCTGTTTTATTGTATAATTTCTCCAGTTCACAAGTCTAGATATCTTGTATTAGGTTTGTACTATCGAGTTATATCTTTATCCGCTTACATAGAAACATACAAGTAGATACAAACAGTTGTTGTAAATTCAACTTCAAGTAAGAGTTTACTACTTGAAGGTTGCTTGTTAGTCAGAGTGTGATTAGTGAGATAGGTATTAGAGTGTAGTTCCTAGGTTACATGTCTATAACTTGAAATTGCAGTTGGCTCAGTTGTAGTGAAGTTGTTGGGGAAATCCTATAAGTCTGTAAGTCGTGGTTTTTATCACCTTTTAAGCCGGGTGGTTTCCACATAAATATCGTGTGTCCTTTACTTACTTGAAGTTTTGTTCCATAAAGAAGATAGCATAAAATAGGTACAGTAATGTGTTCCATCCTATAAGTGAGAATTGGAAATGCATAGGATAGGCAGTAGGTCATGCAACCTAACAACAACCTGATTGAACTCCACCCCTCATCGACTGAGAACTGCCCCTGCCAGATTAATGACCGCCTCTGCCAGACAACGAACCCCCACTACCAAAATATCTGTCTCCTCTAGTTAACGGTGCTAGAGGCCTAGGTTCCTGATGCGACAACTCTTCCAGGATCCACCCTGTCTAAGTTTGGGGCACTCCCTCTTAAATGCTCTGGGTCACCACACTCATAGAGAGTCTTGCTCGTCATGGGCTACTGAACTGATAAGAACCAGAATATAGTCAACGGTCTGAGTAACGGGAATAAGAATGTTGAGATGCCTGTCCGGAATTTTACTCACTATACCTGGAGGGACCATCCGCTTAAATCCTAAAGTGTTGACCGAATGAGAGCGACTAAATGGTGATGATTACCTCTCTCATAGTGTCTCCCACCTCTAGAATAAGAAACCCCAAAAATGTCAAACCTGCAGGCCCTCTTGTCGTCACCCCAACCTTGAGTCTGACATCTCACTGACTCCACCTCCTTGTCATGATCCACCACATCCTGAAATGAAGCCCCAGAAGCTACTACCTGCAAAGTCGCCAATCGAAGTAGAAGGGTCAAACCCTTAACAAACTGCCTCACTCTTTCTGCCTCATTGGCGAGATACAACACTGCATAACTGGCTAAGGAATGAAATCTATACTCGTACTCCTCACCGTATAACCCTCTCTGCTCTAGAGCAGAGAACTCGTCCCTCATCGTGTCTCTCAAGCTACGAAGAACATAATTCTCTAAAAATACCTGAGAGAACCGAGTCCATGTCAAATGAGGTGACCCAGCTGGCAACATATGACCTCCAGCACTACTTGTCATCCCCAATCATCTAAAAAGCAACATAATCTACCCCGTGTAAATCCACTAAGCCCAGCTTGTAAAGCCACTCATAACAGTTGATAATGAACTCACAAGCATTCTCCTCGAGGGTAGGAAACCTCTCAAACATTTTCTACTCCTCATTAGTCATGACCAGCTTAGTAACTAGCCGAGGAGCAAAATCAAGTGATGGAATCTCATCAATCCAGGGAGCCACAGCGGCAGCAGCCTGTGCCCCCAGAGTACAAAACTGATAAGGAGGTTGACCTCCAACTCTGGTTCGTGACCTATCTGGTGTAGCCTAAAAGGCACGGCCTAGGTCAAACCTTCAAGAAGACTCAGAATGCGCACAATGGCAACTTGTACCACTGGTGTAACAATGGTCTCTAGTGGTTCCTGGGCTGTTCACAACTCCTCCTCCTCCTCAATAAGATCGTCCTCATGCTCTATCTCTGACTCAGGAGACACTTATCTAGAACGGACCTGACCAGGCACTGGTGCTCGACCTTTAGGTAGTGCTGCTCCATGAGGTCTACCCCTACTACAACCACTGCCCCGGCACCTGCCACGTGTGACAGATCTGGTATTAGGTACCAGTGCCTCATCTCTAGCCACATCTTCCCGTGTCCCCACTATCTGTGAGAGAATAGAATATGAAGTTAGATGCCAATTTAAACAAACTAGCATGATAGGAATGAAAGAATGGAAGTTTTTTAAATGTCCTATAGCCACTTGTAGATGGGTACGAACGTCTACTTACCGGTCCGTAAGACTCTACTAGACATTTCTCTTGTACTCATGAGATTGATGAACCTATGGCTCTGATATCAATTTGTCACAACCCAAATCACGGGTCATGATGGCACCTACACTGTCCCACAGGCAGGCGAACCATCCCCAAGTTGTCAAGTCCTTTATAAAGAAAAGCAAAAAAGTTAAATAAGTTTGTAACTTAATCCAACAGTCTAAATATAAATATATAAAAGTACGGAAAAATAACTTAGTCTTTACAAACCCAAAACCTAGTCTAAGTTGTATAAGAGCTAGAAATTACAATACCACCCCATTTCTCCTTTTCTTATTTTCAACAATTTCTCCCAATTCTCAAACCACACTTTAAATGATAACTGTCTCGAAATAGGAAAGATAGAGAAATGTAAGAAAAGATGCAGGGATGCAAATAGGATAACCTTTGGATCTGCCACCAGGCCTGTAACTAGAAAACGGGTCGGTATCTACACAAGGTGCATCAAGTGTAGTATGAGTACAAGCACTAGTACTTCATAGGTATCATAGGCCGATAACGAAGGAAAACACACATAAAGCACATAAATACAGAAAACAAGCACATATTTTGTTATACCCCGCGTTTTCAGAACATGAGTTTGACATGTACCTCATCATAGTATATGTGGAGTTTTAAGGTGTTTCAAAATCCTAAAATGAAGTTCGTCGAGTCTAGTTTGTAATGCAACAAACCGTTCATTGATAGGACATCGGAGTAGAGAATTATAGACGTTACAAGGCGAAGCGTCGACGCAGAAACGAGTTTTCCCGCTTAGCTACAGTACCAAGATTGCTACGATCACATAACGCATCAGCTTACTGATACGCTTACTGATACCGCTACGATAGCTACAGTAAAACCGACTTCAGCAGTCCGTTTTAAGGGACAAAAATCTCATTTTTTTCAGCCAAAAGTCCCAGTAATTCCAGAAAATTCAGCACAAAAAAGAGAGGAGAAAAATTTGAAGTCTTTAACTTTGATCTCAAAAATTTGTTTCTTCATGCCTTCCTACTAAGTTGAAGGCCCTCTTCAACATGGCACAATTGTTGGAACAAGAAAATTACTCTTTGTGGCACTTTCAAGAATTCAAGTAAGTGGGAAAGTTGAAGAAGAAAGGTAAGAATTTCATGTTCTTTGTATGTTATGGAAGGTTATATACGTTATAGTAGTATGAAAGAAAAGTATGAAAAATTTTGTGTGTTGTGGATAAGAAGGGCAATGATTCAATTATTTTATTTAGTAATTGTTGTGTGTTGTGTTGTAGAGTGAAGGAATGGATGGAATATATGAAACTATGCATGTTGTGTGTTGTTGGCCGTGTGGTATAGGGTGAAGGATGGAAATGAATTAAATTTTGTTTAGTATGTTAGTTGTGTTGTTGTGACTCTTATAATGTGAAATGGAAGAAAATGGTTTAAGTTGGCATTGGAATGGAATGTAGAGAAATTTTGTCATTTTAGAATGATTTTATGATATTATGGAAATGAAGTTTTCAAGGTGCAAATTATGATCATGGTTGATGAAATGGGAAGATGGAAATGTGTTATGAATATGTATGTCGAAGATTTGAAGTTTCGGATGAATTATGGTTTTGGTGGAAAATTTTGTATATTTTGTATATTTTGTGAATATTTTGTAAGAATGATATGAAATGATTTCGAATTGTATTAGAGTGATCTTGATTAGTAAATGAATGAGAAGGTTGGTATTAATTTGAAAATGTGAAGTTGGAATGAAAACTATTGCATTATGTTAAGAAGAAGACTAGTTGTGTGTTCTATTGTGATTGTTGATGTTGTTGATGTTGTTGTTGGGTTGTTGTTGATTGTTTTGGGCCGAGTTGAATCTCGGGGATGCTATATGTATAGGGGAGATGCTGCCCAAATTTTTGTAAAACAGTATTGGTTAAGGTTGAAAATCGTAAGTCTCATGAATAGTAATTGGTAAATGTGACCATTTGCAGTTTTTGGACGAAACGGGATTTGAGATTGGGCGATCGTAAAAGGCAAGAAAGGTATGTAAAGCTCTCCTATTCTTTCCTTTGGCATGTCCTAGATGTGATAGGCTATGATTTGAGCCTCGGGGACGACTCTACTCCTTGGAAATTACGTCCAAATTTACCCCTTTTGCATTCAGCAGAATTGAATTGAAAATGTCTTGTTTTCTTTGGAATAAGCGCTTAAACATCCGTAGTTTGTCCAAACGATATTGGAGGGCCTAGAATCCTATGTATATGACCTTGTAAGGCCTAACGACCATAGTTTGGGGCACGCCGCCTCAATTTGACCGAGGTGGGGCCCACGCATTCCGAGACCTCTCTATGTCGCCCCGTTTGGTGTATTTGCGTGATTTTGAAAAGAGAACTTTTGACCATTGCTCCGACTATTATAAGATAATTACTTTAACCATTTCATTGAGTTTGATAATACATTTTGACATAAGAACGATTTTAAAGTTGTAATTTTTGTATACTAATTCCGATAAATGCGGAACTTGTCTCTACACTTGCCGATGTTAGTAAATGTATTTGGTTATCGGATTTTGGGAAGATAACTTAATTATTTAATCGCTCATTCGTATGTGTGTTATTGACATTTGGATATGTATGCCGGATACTCGACCGCGGTATGTATGATGTTGCCATTGGATACTTGACCGCGGTATGTATGATGTTGTATGTATGATGGATACTTGATGTATTTGGCGGTATGTATGATGTTGCCGCCGGATACTTGACCGCGGTATGTGTGGTATCGCATTTGGATTCTTGGCCGCGGTGTATGTGTGTGTGATTTGATATGAGTGCTCCCAACTCGATAGAAGTGCCCTAATATGAATATTCTAATATGAGTATGTAATCGATATAAGTAATGTTATGAATATTCGATTGTGTGATGTGTTCGGTTTTCGAGTGCGTGGTACATGTCCGTCCTCGGTTACCGTGTATGTGGAGCATGATATGCCGATCTCGAAGATCTTGTGGTACCTGTCCGTCTCAGAATCGTGGCGATTCGAATCTTGTGGTACATGTCCGTCTCCGATTACCGTGAACGGTTTTGGGGTACTGTGGTACATGTCCGTCCCCAGTTACCGGGTATATGGATTATGATGTGGTCGGTTCCCGGGTTCTCGTGGTACATGTCCGGTTCCCGGGGTACCGCTATGATGTGTTATGATCTGTCCGTTTTTCGGCGTGGTATATGTCCCGGGTACCGTGTGTATGTGGTGATGTGTTGTGGTATGGTGATCATATTTCGTGTCCTATGCATGCCTTTGATTTGCACTATTTTTGGTGAAAGTAAGTGTTTTGACAATCGATAAGGTACGTATTTTACGTACGTACGGTTCCGATTATGATTTGTCGGCTACACTCCGTATTACGGATTGGCTTATGATCTTTATTACGGTATTTACGGCTTTACATACTCGGCACACATTCCGTACCGACCCCCGTTCTTCGGGGGTGCGTTTCATGCCGCGCGGTACTCCCGGATGATTAGCGACCATTACGGAAGATGTTCCGGTGGGTTAGCGGCTCCGCTTGCTCGGAGTGTTGCCGAGTCAGAGTTTGTATGATATGCTTTCTGGATGGATGTTAGAGACTTTGCAGACAGCGTCGTGGGTGTGATTGTCAGTCGGTATGCGGCTCCATCAGCCGATATGTCGGTCTGTGTTATGTATTGAGCTTTGTATGATTATAGCTTTGTTCGGTTTGAAGCTACGAAGAGTATTTACGAAAAAAAAAAATTACGTATTTTATCTTATTTGGTTTAAAAAGTTTGGCGTAATCCCGTATGCGTATGAGTCGAGGGTTCGCTCGGCCCTAAGTAAGGGTCGGGTGCCCATCACACCCTAATAAGATCGGGGTGTGACAAAGTGGTATCGGAAGCGAGTTCGTCCTAGGGGTTGTACGCAAAGTCGTGTCAAGTAGAGTCTTGTTTATGGTGTGTTGCGCGCCACATTTATAAGCAAGAGGCTACGGGGCATCTAGGGTGGTTACTCTTCTTTCACATACGAGATCGTGCCATAGAGCCAAGTCATAGGAAGATGGGACTCCTTACCTTGATTTGTGATCGCGGTGAAGAATGGCACCGATAGAAGAAAACGATTGATGATGTTGGAAGTTACGAGTATGCAGGTAAGCAAAGGTATGAAAGATATATGTTGGGAAAGGTATTGAAGTTGCGATCGAAATACAAGTTGAAGACTAAAGGGGGAAAGCAAACAAGAAAGTGTAACAGGTGCCGTTTGAGTTGGGCATACGAGGTATGTTTATCATTTTTTGTACTGTTGGTGATATCGGGAGCCTGTGTGGCTGTGATATGATATGATATGTGTATATGTATGTTGGCCCTGTGAGGCATTGTTGGTATTCCTGCGTGCAGGTTTTGAGATAGTGACAATTACAGAGGAAACTCTGCCGAAATTTTTCCAAAAAAAAAAAAAAAAGAGAAAAGAAAATGAGATATGGGTTTGTAATACGACTTGAAAGGTCGTGCCGATAGTAATAGTGAGATTAAGACAAGAGTACAGAGGAAAAGAATTGTGATGTATATGAACGTATTAAAAGGATAGCTTGTGAGCTATTAAGGATAAAGTTGATCAGAAAGGGTAAAAAGGTTAAGGAGTGGTACACTATGAGATCGAATACGAACGGGACAATGTGAATATAATGAAGATTGTTATGAAATTAAGAAAAGCCTAGGGAGAAGATGACTTGGGAAGCTGAAAAGACGATGAAGAAGAAATATGGTTGGGAGATGAGACGGTATGTCATGGTAATAAAGGAAACCCCCCCCCCCGAGATCTTTATAAGACCCTATGCGACTAGTTGAACATTCGAGGACGAATGTTCTAAAGGGGGAAAGGATGTTATACCCCGCGTTTTCAGAACATGAGTTTGACATGTACCTCATCATAGTATATGTGGAGTTTTAAGGTGTTTCAAAATCCTAAAATGAAGTTCGTCGAGTCTAGTTTGTAATGCAACAAACCGTTCATTGATAGGACATCGGAGTAGAGAATTATAGACGTTACAAACTGAACTGTCGACGCAGAAACAGTTTTCCCGCGGTACAGCTACGATGCCGCTACGATCCGCTACGCATCAATCTTGATGCTAGCTACGAAAAACCGACTTCAGCAGATCCGTTTTAAGGGACAAAAATCTCATTTTTTTCGCCAAAAGTCGATAATTCCGGAAAATTCAGCACAAAAAAGAGAGGAGAAAAATTTGAAGTCTTTAACTTTGATCTCAAAAATTTGTTTCTTCATGCCTTCCTACTAAGTTGAAGGCCCTCTTCAACATGGCACAATTGTTGGAACAAGAAAATTACTCTTTGTGGCACTTTCAAGAATTCAAGTAAGTGGGAAAGTTGAAGAAGAAAGGTAAGAATTTCATGTTCTTTGTATGTTATGGAAGGTTATATACGTTATAGTATGTAGAAGTGAAAGAAAAGTATGAAAAATTTTGTGTTTTGTGTGTGTGTGTATGCATGGATGGTTTGAAGGAATGGATGGAATATATTTGAAACTATGATGTTGTGTGTTGAATGGATGGAATATATGAAACTATGCATGTTGTGTGTTATAGGTGTGGTAAGGATGGAAATGAATTAAATTTTGTTTAGTATGTTAGTTGTGTTGTTGTGACTCTTATAATGTGAAATGGAAGAAAATGGTTTAAGTTGGCATTGGAATGGAATGTAGAGAAATTTTGTCATTTTAGAATGATTTTATGATATTATGGAAATGAAGTTTTCAAGGTGCAAATTATGATCATGGTTGATGAAATGGGAAGATGGAAATGTGTTATGAATATGTATGTCGAAGATTTGAAGTTTCGGATGAATTATGGTTTTGGTGGAAAATTTTGTATATTTTGTATATTTTGTATATTTTGTGAATATTTTGTAAGAATGATATGAAATGATTTGAATTGTATTAGAGTGATCTTGATTAGTAAATGAATGAGAAGGTTGGTATTAATTTGAAAATGTGAAGTTGGAATGAAAACTATTGCATTATGTTAAGAAGAAGACTAGTTGTGTGTTCTATTGTGATTGTTGATGTTGTTGATGTTGTTGTTGGGTTGTTGTTGATTGTTTTGGGCCGAGTTGAATCTCGGGGATGCTATATGTATAGGGGAGATCTTTGCCCAAATTTTTGTAAAACGGTATTGGTTAAGGTTGAAAATCGTAAGTCTCATGAATAGTAATTGGTAAATGTGACCATTTGCAGTTTTTGGACGAAACGGGATTTGAGATTGGGCGATCGTAAAAGGCAAGAAAGGTATGTAAAGCTCTCCTATTCTTTCCTTTGGCATGTCCTAGATGTGATAGGCTATGATTTGAGCCTCGGGGACGACTCTACTCCTTGGAAATTACGTCCAAATTTACCCCTTTTGCATTCGGCGGAATTGAATTGAAAATGTCTTGTTTCTTTGGAATAAGCGCTTAAACATCCGTAGTTTGTCCAAACGATATTGGAGGGCCTAGAATCCTATGTATATGACCTTGTAAGGCCTAACGACCATAGTTTGGGGCACGCCGCCTCAATTTGACCGAGGTGGGGCCCACGCATTCCGAGACCTCTCTATGTCGCCCTGTTTGGTGTATTTGCGTGATTTTGAAAAGAGAACTTTTGACCATTGCTCCGACTATTATAAGATAATTACTTTAACCATTTCATTGAGTTTGATAATACATTTTGACATAAGAACGATTTCAGAAAGTTGTAATTTTTGTATACTAATTCCGATAAATCTGGAACTTGTCTTTACACTTGCCGATGTTAGTAAATGTATTTGGTTATCGGATTTTGGGAAGATAACTTAATTATTTAATCGCTCATTCGTATGTGTGTTATTGTTATGATGTTGCGGATGTGTGTTATGGATACCGGCCGGTATGTATGATGTTACTATTTGGATACTTGACCGCGGTATGTATGATGTTGTTGCATTGGATACTTGACCGCGGTATGTATGATGTTGCATTTGGATACTTGACCGCGGTATGTATGATGTTGCAGCCGGATACTTGACCGCGGTATGTGTGGTATCGCCGCCGGATTCTTGGCCGCGGTGTATGTGTGTGTGATTTGATATGAGTGCTCCCAACTCGATAGAAGTGCCTAATATGAATATTCTAATATGAGTATGTAATCGATATAAGTAATCCTCGTTATGAATATTCGATTGTGTGATGTGTTCGGTTTCGAGTGCTTGTGGTACATGTCCGTCCTCGGTTACCGTGTATGTGGAGCATGATATGCCGATCTCGAATCTTGTGGTACCTGTCCGTCTCCGAATCGTGGCCGGTTCGAATCTTGTGGTACATGTCGTCTCCGGTTACCGTGAACGGTTTTGGGGTACTGTGGTACATGTCCGTCCCCAGTTACCGGGTATATGGATTATGATGTGGTCGGTTCCCGGGTTCTCGTGGTACATGTCCGGTTCCCGGGGTACCGCTATGATGTGTTATGATCTGTCCAGTTTTCCCGGCGTGGTATATGTCCCCGGGTACCGTGTGTATGTGGTGATGTGTTGTGGTATGGTGATCATATTTCTGTGTCCTATGCATGCCTTTGATTTGCACTATTTTTGGCTGAAAGTAAGTGTTTTGACAATCTGATAAGGTACGTATTTTCTGTACATCTGGTTCCGATTATGATTTGTCAGCTACACTCCCGTACTTCTGGATTGGCTTATGATCTTTGTTACAGTATTTCTGGCTTTACATACTCAGTACACATTCGCCCGTTCTTCATCGACGCGCGGTACCCCCCCCCCTTTGTTCTTCGGTGTTGCCGTTTTATGATATGCTTTACGCGCGTTAGAGTACTCCCGTGTGATGATTAGGTACCATTACGGAGAAGATGTTATGATTATAGCTTTGTTCGGTTTGCTACGCGAAAACAAAAAAATTACGTATTTTATCTTATTTGGTTTAAAAGTTTGGCGTAATGTCGAGTGTTGCTCGGCCCCTAAGAGGGTCGAGTTTGTATGATATTTTGTAACATTTTCCGGATGGATGTTAGAGACTTTGCTAAGTGTTGCATGACAGAAGGAGCTTGCTATAGGCCTCGTGGGTGTGATTGTAAAATTTTGACTAAGTATAAAAATGCGAGCTCCATCAAGCTCCCGAGACGGGACCTGTCTAGGCTCGCTCGGCAAGGTGTTAATGTATTGAGAAAATTTCAAAAAAAATTGACTAAGTTATAGCTTTGTTCGGTTTGAAGCTACGAGAAGAGTATTTCTATAAATTTAAAAAAAAAATTCGTATTTATCTTATTTGGTTTAAAGGATGATTCTTCTCTCCTCTCAACCCCCCAAATCAAGGTAAGAATATCTCTACGATTACTAATCAATCCTAGAAATAGATACATGATCCTTAACATGATTCTTAAATGAAAAAATAGGATTTCCAAGGTAATCATTCCCAAGCGATTCAAAGCTAGGGTTTTGGGTGTTCTTCGTCAGAGAAGCAAACTAGTTCCTTAGATTGGAGCATTTATAGGTATGTAGGGCTTCTATCTATGTGTGGGAACATTGTTGTTCATCCCCACACCATGTTAAGTCATGAAATCACTATTTCTCCTCAAAATTAGAGAATCATGCCCCAATTCATGAAAACCTTATATGCAAGTTAATTACATATATGTATTGTCAATCTCAATCATGTTTCAGATAATTGTATTCATGTATATCATTATGATTGTCATGAACCAATTTGTAATCCATGTCTTCTTGTGTTATCTTTGCCAAGAGCTCTCAGATACCAGTTATGAACTCAGATTGTTTCATTCTATGGATTTTCAAATGTTTCTTGTCTCAAGAATGTTATACATATATTATACATATTTTCATGTAAAACTATTTACAAACTAGGTTTATGAAATCCATGAGCTTTTAAGCTAACTATGTTTATGATCTGTATTTTTAGGAGTAGCATAGATTTATCGAGAAGGCTCAGACACCTGAAATTACGTATGCCAATGTAGGGTAAGGATCGTTCCGCCCAATTAGGACGATACCTTCAGATAATTTATTGGATCATTTTATGTCAGTTTGTGTCTCATACCCTGGCAAGGCGTGAGATCGTTTTGCTGGCCGGGCCAGAGACCAAACTCTGCATACCCACGTGGTGATTCCTATTTTTTGGTTATACTTAGTCTCTCCCACTTAAAATATTTTTCTCTGCTTACAGCTTGATCATGTAGATCATGGTCATGTCCAGGTTTCAGTTACAGTTACATCTTTACAGTATTTAGTTACATATTACAATTTCCTGTATATATTCAATTTACAGTTACAGCTTTAGATTATAGTTGAAGTTTCAGCTTCGTCTATCCATGCTTTTGATTTAGGTTTCCCATTCCCTGAGCAACACACTTACAGTTTTTTCATTCAGTTGCTTTACATACAAGTACAATTTCAGTGTACTTACGTCCCTATTGCCTGGGGCCTTCATTTCATGGTGTAGGTTCTAATTTTTAGGATGACTCGTTAGGACATCATTACATCAACTAGTTGGTGATCCCTACTTACTTCGGGACGTTGTCTTTACTTTCCAGTAGTCAAGTCATGTTAGACAGTCAGGTATGTTGGGGGCCTTGTCCAAGCAACAGTTTAGTATTTTAGACTCATGTCAGAGGTTTCATAGACTAGTCAGTATGTCATGTTGGGTATTCAGTTATGTCAGCCTTGTGGGCTACACTATCATATTTTCAAATTATTTCCGCACTTATGTTTTAAACAGTATTTTCAGTATTATTATGGTGTCACATGTTTTATTCAGACTATTCATGTTTTAACTTATATTCTGCATCAGTTTATGTCCCATGTTGATTCAGCAAGTCATGTGGTTCGCTCTGTCACATGCAGTCAGGCATCAGTGTCGTGTTACACCTAGTCCCACGATCAAGGCGTGACAAAGCTTGGTATCAGAGCACTTGGTTCAAGTGTCCTAGGGAGTCTCTGAATCTGTGTGCAGTGGGGTCACCTTTATATATGTGTGTGTGCCACACATGTAACAGTTGACCACCAATACCTTTAGGATTGTTTCACTTCTTTCTACTCTAGATCGTGCCATGAAGCTTAGAGCAGTAACTAATATTCTCTTCCTATCGAATTGTGTACGTATCGAATGTGCAAGCATGAGAAAGAATTCAAGTACAAGTGATGATTTTACCCATTGGGGAATGAGTATGAAGTGTCTGATAGTAAAGAGTGAGACTTGAGATGATTTTGAAAGTTGAATAAAGTGCATGTTGCCTGAGAAGGGGATGTGGTATAAGAGATTTGGAGGTATAGAACTAAGGGATAGCGATAAAATGCATAGTTACTATAGACTAGAGCATAACCCTTATTAGAAAGTACAGAAGCGATTATTATATTTTACGGCTATCAGTTTATCTCAGTTAGCAGTTATGCAGCCCTTCAGTCAGCAGAGTTATGGTTATTTAGTTCGTCAACACTCAGTTATTTAGTTACAAATTTTCCAATTTTCAGTGTATCTAAATTATTGTGACTGATGAGTATATAGTGATGCTTATGTGTGCCAAATAAAATGTAAGTAACAATGACTATGAAAAAATCGTCGCATGTTCTACGTTTGGGTTAAGAACCAAGACTAGCCAAATAGTGCAGGAAGTAATTTATCAGCTAAAGGTACGCTCTGAATGACAAATTTGTTCATGATTGTTTATACATATGTTCTATACCTTACATAATAATTTTATCTTAATTTTGGGCCATGGAACCACAGGCATGATGATGATAGCTATGATGTAAGACCCCATGGGATAACATATTACGTATTTAGCCACAACGTGCATAAACTGCTCACTATAGTTTTGAACAGAAAAGAGCCTAAGGGAAAAATACCTAGGAGCAAGAAATATTTGATATTACAAAAGATGTTTTTTTTCCGCACGACTCATGCACATGACTAAGTGTCGCAACACAACTAGTGGGTCGAGCGGGCACCCACACTAACCCCGCTGGTCGTGAATCCTTCCCTTACTGTACCATTTTTAGAATTAACACGCGAAAGATTAAATAATACAAGTAGTCTCAAATCATATCATAAATATCTAAAGTGCGAAAGTACAAACGAAACTCCAAGAATCTGGTCAAGTCATAGTACAAGAGCCACTACAAAACTGCATAAGTCTGAATATAGAAAATACATAAGTGTCTGAAATCTTTTGTCTCAAAACAGAAAGACAAATATCACAAGAGAAGAGTCTTTCGGGCTGCGGATCTGGAACATGGCTCACCCTAGAAACTCAAATAAGAAGCCTCGAGAATCTCTCACGAGGTGCTGACGTGCTTCCTGTGGCAAAATCTGCACTTAGAAAAGAGTACAGCAAGGTAGTATCAGTACAAAAAACTAGTACTGGTAGGTATCATAGGCTGACAACAATTAGTTCACATATATGAAGAAAGAAATCAACAAGCAGACATGTAAGCAATCAAGGATAGTCACTAGCATATTCAAGTACGACGCACAGTAACAGGAACCACAGTGGATCTCAATAGTCTACAATTATAACCTAGGCGAAAGTCTCTAATCCTCGAATCCATCAAGTTTCTAAGTAAGCACTTAGCAAACACACAACAACTCAAATGAATCATCAACCAAGGAATCAATGCGGAAACATACCATGTAATGATATAATGCAATGCAATGCAATGGCCAATACCTCAAACCTGTACACACATGCTAAGGATGAAAATCTCGACATCTCAATAGTCATGACCCATGGAGGACCCGCAACATCCATGTACTACCACTCCACACATACCTCGGATCGTGTCTCTGTCACTATACGTCTGCACATACCTCGGATCGTGCGTCCGCACATACCTCCGATCGATAGCAAAAACAATACAACTTTCATCTTTCTCTTTCTTTCCTTTTCAAAACGTTTCCATAACTTTCTCATCAAACTGTTTCCACAACTCGTTCATCAAGAATGAATGTATGAATGGAAAAATGAGGAATCAAATGTAAGTAATGCCAATGAATATGATATGGAGATCACAAAGCACCATAAGCCAATTTAATTCTTGCATGAATTATCAAACCATCATGGAACTTATCAAATATTCAATTCCAATTACCACAATACATCGAGCACATCCCACATCACCACAATCATGTAGTCAAGTACCCACATGTCAATTATTGCATAAATAACAACGAAATTCCACATAATCAGAAATCATACCAACCTAATTTAATAACAACTCCACACCATGCTCGAAGGCCTAACATGCTTTCCCCGTCAATAGCTAACTCCTACATATGCTTCTCTAATTGGATTTTAACTGAAAGGTAAACCGTAACCTACCTCAAAGCCGATCATGTTCCATGAACTATCTAACGAGAGCCTTCCTTTTGCGAAGAGCTTCCGAATGATCGAAGTCTAATCAACAAGTTAATCTACATTAGAAACAGAGACTAACAATACCCATATTGCTACACTACGATTCGAATAAAAAAACCTTTAAAAGAGAACCCGGGCCCACAAGGGCAAAATAGGAATTTCAAGTAAAAATCAGTTACCCAACACTTAGGGAGTTCAACACCATCCCCCAATCACTAATTCAAACTCAATTTATCATCAATTGCCTCATTTAGTCAAAATCCCCAATTTAAAGAAAAACCCCAATTTCCATGACTTAGATTCTTGAAGAAAAAGGAAGATTCAAGCCTAGGGACTAGTTACCCACTGATTAGAAGTTAGAAATCAGTAAACTTACCCATAAAATCTAAATTAAATATCACAAGCTTCATCAATCCAAAACTAGGGTTTATAACCCTTCTTTCCCAACCAACCCTCTTATTTCCACCATAGAACCCAACTTAGATCATAAATAAACACAAATTAAAGTGAAGTAGACTTACCCAATGAATATTCAAGCCAAGAACTCCTTAAATCACCCAATTATTTCTCTAGGTTTTCAATTTGGTGTATGGAAGAAATGGGTTTGGAATAATGAATATAAAGGTCTTCTGATTCAGTGATTTTCGCTTAAACAGAGCATTGTCCGCCTATACGACTCCGCCTCGGTGGATACTTATCCGCTAAGGCAGATTTCATTAATGATTCAGCATCACCTCCAATGCAGAGGATGCTCGCAAGAGCGATACCGCGCCTACGAGAATGACTTCGCAGGTGCGGAATAAGCTGACTCAACAAGGACTTACATCTGGGGTGAAGGCCTCATCTGGGTGGGCCTGCAGACGTGACGAAACAGTCACAGACACGACACATCAGAAAATTAGAAAAATCTGGTTTTCACCAAGTTCACCTGAAATACCGACAACCATCCGAGACCTCCCGGATACAAACTGAATATACATACACATGTAAAAACGCACCACGAACTCAACCGTGGCCTCGGAATTCCCAACAGAGGTCACCTTGACCCGATCAACCCCAAAAGACCAAAACTAAATTTTCAACCAAGGGTACAAAATGCTCCCGAATGCCTCGGGAACTGAATCAAACATCCCACCAAGTCATAATCGACCTTCGGACTCATGAAATTGACAAAATTTTCAAAAAGGTCCGTTTACCCAAAAGTCAACTATTAGTCAAACATTTCTAACTATAAGGTTATAATTTTCTCAAATCCTTCCAAGACTCGTACGATGACCTCGGGAACTGTGTCGTCCATACCCACGGATAAATACATTTTGACGGGGCTCGACAAAGGATCAATAGGGGTAAAATGGTCAAAATGTGCATAACGACCAAACGGGTCATTACACTAAAAAGATATGATATATGAAATGAGAACCAAGAGCAGACGATATTAAATTTCAAAGAATAATTTTAATTTGTTCAAGTTTATCCAGATTAGAACTACAAAGTACTATGTCAATAAGTTACTACAAGAAGCAAATATTCCTTTGAGATTAGAAGATGTGACAGTTCCCTCTTAAGTTAAGTGATTAAGTGTTTACCCTAGATCTGTATAGTCTGATAAGATTTTGAAGTGTATAGAAATTTTAGGGTTAGGTATTCCAATTTTTCGTTCAAGACAGACAAAATTGCCCAAAGTGTGATCCATGTCTATAGTTCAAAAAGATAGTAGACGACCGTAGAATAGGGTCGTATGATGAAGGAAGTTAGAAATAACCTTAAGCTTCACTTTAGTATTCAGAGCAGAACCAGAGAACATGATGCTAGAAGGTAGTTAGTAGAAGAACATTAAGTAAGTTTTGAGTAAATACAGTGAATTAGTAATTTCAACAGAGCTAGTAGAGGTATGATTTGATATCCATAGTCAGGTTAACACTAGTGAGTGGGTTACAGTTTGAATACACCAAATGCGTATTATAACCCAATGAGTTTAAGTTAAACCTGAAGTACAGTGAAAGAGGAAGAAGAAAATCAGCTAAACAATAGGAGAGCAAACTACAGAAGAATAGCCTTTAAGAGTTATCAACAAGGGGTCTCCCTAGGACTGACAGTGTGAGCAAAGTTAAGTCGTTAAAAAAAAAAAAATATGTCGTGCTTATGAATACATTTGCACCCCATTCATGTAAGCAATTCAATTTTTCTTAGTAAGGAAGATTGCTCTAAATTGAGTCTAAAGATGAGTCATCAATGAGGTTAAAAGAATTGCAGAAAATGGGGAAAGTTGGTTGGATCGATACTAGAGAGAAGGATCCACAAGTATACGACCTTAACCATTGTTCTAAGCGAGAGGTGTGTAAATTTTCAGTTAGTCTATCCGGACATTTAAGGCCCGAAGAGTTAGCATGAGATATGAAGAACCTCGGTTCAAAAATGAGAGAAAAATAATAGTCTCCATAGCTTAATGTGCCTCGCGTGTACAAGAAACATGAATTTAGTAGAATGATCATCGATTGACTTGTGTCATGCTCAGTTATTGCCGATTAGGAGATCACAAAAAATCTATGAGATCATGCCAAGTCATGTGGTATGAGGATGGTGCCATTGCACGAGACTCTATTCCTTGAGGTGCTGGTCAAAGACTTAGCGCACAACAATAGCATGAGTATTTCAAGATGTATCTCACAAAGAAGTCAAATATGGGGAGTTTATCTTATGTAGAGGCAGACAAGATAATCATAGTGAGAGAAGTTCATCATTTAACAAACCTAGGAGTTCAACTTTTGGACCCCGAAGATGGTAAAGTTGGTGTTTAGAACAAAGCTGAATCCTCCTTAGTAGCCAAAGTAAAGGAAAAATAGTTTAATGATCCCTACTTATTTCAGTTGAAGGAAAGGATTCACAAACATAAGACAGCAGCTTTCGAACAAGGGGGAGATAATGATACTTTAAGGTACCAACGCTGCTTATGCATTCCAGACGTGGATAGACTTAGAGAGAGTATTATGTAAAAAGCACATAGTTCAAGGTATTCCATTCACCCAGGTTCCAAAAAGATGTACCATGATCTCAAGGAGATTTATTGGTGGAACAACATGAAAAAGAACACTGCAGATTTCATGGCCAACTGTCCAAACTGCCAGCAAGTAAAAGCTGAGCATTAGAGATCCGGTGGTTTGGCTTAGAATATCGATATTATCGTGTGGAAGTGGGAGATGATTAGCATGGACTTTATAATAGGTTTACCTCAGTCATTTCGGAAACATGATTCGATTTGGGTGATTGTGGACCAACTTACTAAGTCAGCCCACTTTTTTCTAGTAAGGACCACCGATTCAGCAGAAGATTTGGCTAGGTTGTATATTCAAGAAAGCGTCACGTTGCATGGGACTCCAATGTTCATCATTTCATACCGTGGAGCACAGTTCACAGAAATTTTTTGGAAATCCTTTCAGAAAGGGTTAGGCACAAGGGCGAATCTCAGTACAGCTTTTTATCCTCAGATAGATGGACAAGCAGAACGCAGTATTCAGACTCTTAAGGAAATGCTAAGGGCATGTGTCCTAGATTTCAAAGGTAATTAGGATGATCACTTGCCTCTCATTGAATTTTCCTATAATAACAGTTATCACTCTAGTATAAAGATGGTACCGTTTGAAGCTCTATATGGGTGAAGGTGTAGGTCGCCAATTGGTTGGTCTAAAGTTAGCGAAGTAGAATTGTTGGGCTCAAATTTGGTCCATTAGGCCATGGAAAAAGTCAAGTCAATTCAGAAGCATCTGAAAAATGGCTCAGAGTCACCAAAAGTCCTATTCGAATGTGCGACGTACAACTTTGAGTTTCAGGTTGATGATTGGCTATTTTTGAAAGTTTTACCTATGAAAGGTGTTATGAGATTTGGGAAGAAAGGAAAGTTGAGTCCCAGATATATTGGGCCATAGAATTCTGCGAAGGATTGGTCAAGTAGCTTATGATATCGAGTTACCACAGGACTTGGTTTCATGCCACTTGTGTTTTATATGTCCATCTTTGAAGAAATGTGTGGGAGATCCATCGTTGATTTTCCCGTTGATAGGATCATAGTGAAAGATAGCCTAGCTTATGGGAAGATTCATGTGGCTATTCTTGATCGTCAAGTTCACAAGTTGAGAAGTAAGGAATTTGCTTCAGTATAGGTGCTATGGAGAAACCAGAAAGTTGAAGAGGCTATGTGACAAGTCGAAGAGAACATGAAGTCCAAATATCCGCATCTATTTTAAGAATAAGCAGAAAATGTCAAAGGTAACTAATATCTACATTCAGACCTCTTATTATAGCATGTGCGTTTTCAGTATTCAGTCAGTTCAGTATCAATCTCCATTTAGTCAATTTTTTATTCAGTTCAGTATTTATTCAGTTCAGTATTCATTCAGTTCAGTATCCAGTCAGTTTAGTACTTATTCAGTCCAATATCCAGTCAGTTCAGTGTTCATTCAGTTCAATATTCATGCAGTCATTATTCATTCAATCTAGTAATTCATTTAGTCCTAAATTCACGCAACCATGCCCTTAAGGTGTGCAAGATTGACCATGAGAACCATGACCCATCATTCGAGGACGAATGATCCTAAGGGGGAGATATTGTAACATTTCGTACTACAAAACTGAAGTACAGAACTATGAAATTAGAAGAGTGGAATTTGACTAAGTGTTGCAGGACAGAGGGAGCTCGCTGAGTGAGACCAGAACTCGCTCTTCGAGGCAAGGTGTTGCAAATTTAAAAATATGTAAATTTGTGACTAAGTATAGACATGATAGTAGGAACTCACTGAGCGAGCTCCAGAGCGAGACAGGACCTCGCTCAAGAAGGTATAGTGGTGCTTAAGGGAAAATTTCAGAAAAATCTACCAAGTGTCGAATGACGGGATGAGCTCACTGAGTGAGGCCCATAGCGTGGTCACCCCTCACCTTGGAGCTTGCTCAGCTAGAAAGTGCCTCCTGAAGCCCTATCCTATAAATTCAACACTTAATCGAAATTTCATTTAGGAAATATTTCAACTTCATAGAAAACACTTGAAGGATGATTTTTCTCTCCTCTCAACCCCCAACATCAAGGTGAGAATATCTCTACGATTACTAATCAATCCTAGTAATAGATACATTATCCTTAACATGATTCTTAAACAAAAACATAGGACTTCCAAGGTAATAATTCCCAAGCGATTTAAAGCTAGGGTTTTGGGTGTTCTACGTCAGAGAAGCAAACTAGTTCCTTGGATTGGAGTGTTTACAAGTATGTAGGGCTTCTATCTATGTGTGAGAACATTGTTGTTCTTCCCCACGCCATGTTAATTCATGAAATAACTATTTCTCCTCAAAGTTAGAGAATCATACCTCAGCTCATGCAAACCTCTGATACAAGTTAATTACATATATGTATTGTCAATCTCAATAATGTTTCAGCAATTGTATTCGTGTATATCATTACGATTGTCTTGAACCTGTCCGTAATTCATGTATACTCCTGTTATCTTTTCCATGAGCTCTCAGATACAGTTATGAACTTGGATTGTTCCATTCTATGGATTTTCACATGTTTTCATGTCTCGGGAATTATATACATATATTATACAGATTTTTCTATAAAATATTTACGAACCATATTTATGAAATCCATGAGATTTTAAGCTAATTATGTTTATTTTAGTACTTTTAGGAGTAGCATATATTTGCCAAGAAAGCTTAGACACCTGAAACTACGTATGCCAACGTAACGTAAGGATCGCTCCGCCTAGTTAGGACGATACCTTCAGACTATTGATTGGATACATTCATGTCAGTTTGTGTCTCATACCCTAGCAAGGTATAAGATTGCTTTTCTGGCCGGGCCAAAGACCAGACTCTACATACCCGCGTGCTGATTCCATTTTGTTGGTTATACTAAGGCTTTCCCACTTAAAATATTTTACTCAGCTTACAGCTTGATCATGCAGATTATGGTCACGTCTAGGTTTCAATTACAGTTACAGCTTTACAGTATTCAGTTACCATTTACAGCTTGCAGTACATATTCAATTCACAGTTACATCTTCATTTTACAGTTACAATTCAGTTTCAGATTACTTCAAGTATCCATGTTATTTATTTGGGTTGCCTATTCCCTGAGCACCCCAGTTACAGTTCTTTCATTCAGTAGCTTTACATATAAGTACAATTCTAGTGTACTTACGTCCCTATTACCCGGAGCCTATATGTCACGATGCATGTACTGATTTTTATGAAGACAAATCTACTCGTTAGGACATCATCGTATCAGCTAGTTGGTGAGCCCCACTTACTTCCGAGCGTTGTCTTTGCTTTTCAGTAGTCATGTCATGTTAGACAGTCAGGTATGCCGGGGGCGTTGTCCCAGCAACAGTTTAATATTTTAGACTCATGTCATAGGATTCATAGACTAGTTAGTATGTCATATTGGGTATTCAGTTATATCAGCCTTATGGGCTAAACTATCATGGTTTCATATTATTACCACACTTATGTGTTAAACAGTATTTCAGTACTATTATGATGTCACATATTTTATTCAGACTATTCATGTTTTTACTTATATTCTGCATCAGTACATGTCCCATGTTGATTCAGCAAGCCATGTGGTTCATTCGGTCACATGCAGTTAGACACCGAGTGTCATGTTACGCCCAGGCCCAGGTTCAGGGCTTGAAATATTGGACTAAGACAGCTAAATCCCTTAGTTATTACAAAGAAATCAGGTTTCATATAAGACAACAGGTAAGAATGAATCAATAGGAAAGGTACTAGAATGAACGAATGAGTGACTGAAATTCACTGGCCAATATCTATCCCGGTACACACATGCTATAAGCCATGGAATATAGTCATGACCCATGGGGGCTCGCGAGGTCTATATACCCGTTGCAGGCGTGCAACTAGAGCCAACCCAAATATAAACTGTTGTAGACGTGCAACCCAAATATAATGTTGGTCTACAGAGTGGTGGTTGGACCAACATTGTTGTATGGGATTGAATTCTGGCCAGTCAAGAAAGTTCACGTTCAGAAGATGAAGGTAGCTGATATGCGGAGGTTCATATGGGTGTGTGGTCATACTAAGAGAGATATGATTAGGAATAAGGATATACGAGACAAAGTCAGAATGGCCTCTGTGGCGGACAAGATGAGGGAAGCGAGACTGAGATGGTTCGGGCATGTGAAGAGGAGATGTGACGATGTGCCAGTTAGAAGGTGTGAGAGATTGTCGGTCGCTGGAGTTGGGAGAGGTAGAGGTAGACCGAAGAAGAAGCGGGGAGGTGATTAGATAGGATATGGTACAACTTAAGTTGACTGAGGACATAACCTTAGAGACGAAGATTTGGAGGTCGAGGATTAGGATAGAAGTTCGTAGGTAGTTGAATTTTGTCGCGCTGTGTGTGAGAGAGATGGGGGTAGCCTTTCCATCTCCTTTTTTTTTTTAACTAAAACCACCACTGATTGGTTGGAATTTATTCAAAATGAAAAAGTCTGTACAAAGAGCTACTCCAAAAAACAGGATAGCAAGAAATAAATCAAAAACAAAAAAAATCAAAAGAACTAAGCTAAAATCAGAACCATGAAACTGCACTAAATTACAAGTCTTGGTGCCTTGACTTTCTTCCATCTATCACACCTCCAAGCTCTCACTAGGTGGTGTGGAACAAAGTCTAGTTAAATTTCATTCCGGCCTCCAGGACAGCTATCAAGCCACATTTTAGTCCCAACATCAGCTTAAGTAATTCAGCATGTATCACTTGTGCCATGAACCAAGATGAGCAGTTGAGACCTTCAATTAATATAGCTGAAACCTGTCTGCATGGGAATGAGTATGAAATCACACTAATACCACCCATACAAGCAGATTGCAAGACAGTCTTAACCTCAGTTCAACAACAATAGTATAAATCTAGCAATTATAAATCAGCAGCTAAATACTATGTAGGCACGGCTTTTAAATACTCCTCCTTGGCTTTGTTAATGGGTAGAATCAAAAGCATATCTGATTCTCATATTTGGAATCTGAGCTTTATCTGAACTGAGTATTCTTTTAGCCATGGATGGTAATTCCTGGAAATTATTGAACTGTTGTACACCTGCAAAACCAAAAACAAAGTTAGCTAAAAAAATCAGCTAGGCCATTGCCTTCTCTGAATGTAGTGCTCCACCATCACTTGTTTTCCCTTCATCAACCTGTGAATCTCCTTTACTATCATCACAATACTCCAAGGGACATCCCATTCACCTATGATGAACTTTTTTTATTGCTAGGGAGTCAGTTTCCAATACCAAAGGAATCAGATTATTACTTATGCAGTATTCAACCCCTTTTATGATAGCAAAAGCCTCTGCTACAAGGTTGTTTCCATCAAGAATCTTCTATCCTGCAGCAAATATTAAGTCTCCAGCTTCATTTCTAACACAAAAGGATATGGAACTTGGTCCAGGATTCCCTCTTGCTGCTCCATCACAATTGCATTTAAACCATCCACTTGCTGGCATCTTCTATAATACTATTTTTCAACTGACTCGAGGCCTAAACCTGTCAAAGAAATCTATGATATCAATCCACTTCTTTGGAATATTCTGTATAGATGGAAATCAACATCTAGATACCACATTAATCCCTATGCTGGCTAAAACTTCATCAGCAGGAATCTTGAACTTCCATAGTCTCCATAAGAAAAAGACATTTTGAAAGGCAGCCATTTGATCCACATGTTTTTATAAATATCAGAGAAATGAGATTTTTGCCTTAACTACTCCCATGCACTAGTAACAGAAAAGGATCCAGTACTAGTCATTATCCACCAAGGCTTGTTCCATTCATCTGATGTTTGTTAAATCTCCAATTCTATTAAGATGTTATCAACAATCTCTGCTGGAAACAATTGTTGTAACTTCATAACATCCCAACCACCTTCAATCATCAGTTCTTTCACATCTTCTATTCTCTCATCAATGACAAACTGTTGTGGTAACACATAATGCAGAGCCCCTAATCCTGTCCAGTTGTCAAACCAGACATTAGCAGTCCCACTCCCAGTTTCCCACCAAATATCCTGCTCAATATTGTCCCTTGCTTCAAGCATCAACTTCCAAACTTTAGAACCATTCTTCCATTGCACATATTGAGGATACTATTTTTTACAGTATTTGTTCCAAACAAATTTTGACCATAACGAGTGTGAAGTTCTAAATCTCCACCATAGTTTAGCATATAAAGCTTTTGACACATCAAATATGGATCTAAATCCCAATCCACTCTATTGTTTTGTATAGCACATATTCAACCAAGAAGACTAGTGCCTATTTCTCCTATCCTCTTTCTTTGCACCAATAAAATCTTGCAAAACTCCTGTGCAGTTCTTTGATCACACACTTTGGAGGTTTTACAGCAGACAACAAATGGATTGGGATACTTTGCAGAACACTAGTAATCTATACACCTTTTCCACTAGGAGATAGTAACTTTCCTTTCCATGCATGCAGTTTCTTTCTAATCTTTTTGAGAAGTTCATTATAATCAACCTTTCTTTTCCTTGCATGAGTTATAGGACAGCCTAGATACACAAAAAGAAAGGATCCTTTTGAGAATCCAGTGATAGTTTCCACCTACTGAATCAAGTTGTTGGCAACCTTAGAATAAATATAAAATGAACTTTTCTTTTTGTTGATTAACTGACTAGATATCTCTTCATATTTCTGCAATGTGTCCATAATCAAACTTAAGGAATAGTTATCAGTAGATGAGAAAATAATTTGTCATCTGCTTAGGCAAGGTGATTCAACTCAGGACTCCATTTTCGCATACCAAATCTTTTGAAAATCTTATCCTCAAACAAAGCATTCAAAGCTCTTGTAAGAACCTCAGCAGACAGAATGAACAATGCAGGTGAAAGTGGATCACCTTGCTTAACTCCCCTAGTTGAATGAAAGAATCTATGGCCTGACCATTAATAAGCACTTAATACCAATTATTTGCTAGCAGCCTCCATATCATATCAGTACATATCACTGCAAATCCCAATCTCCTTATGAACCTATTTAAGAACAACCAGGGCACTCTATCATAGGCCTTGGTCATATCAAGTTTGATGACCACATTATTTAGTTTGCTTCTCAACCTTATGTCAGACACCATCTCTTGAGTCAACAACACATTCTCAATAATATTCCTACCCCTCACAAAACCAGATTAATTTGCAGATATCAGTTTTGGAACGACATGATCCATCTTATCATGAATTACTCTAGAGATTACTTTATTTATAAAGTTGCTAAGACTTATAGGCCTCATATCAGAATACGTCTCCACATCATTCTTCTTAGGCAACAACACTAGATTGGTGTGAGTAATAGATTTTGGAAGTCTATGTCTCTCCCAAAAAGCTCTTACCACACTCTAAACATCATTTCCAACAATGTCCCAGCAAGATTGATAAAACAAACCATTAAGTCCATCAGGACCACTTGCACTGTCACCTGATAGTTCAAATACTACATTTTTAACCTCTTTTATAGATGGCATAGAACAAGGCATCTCATTAGCTTCTTGTGAAACCATTTCAGGAATATGATTCAATAAAGAGAAATCAGACTGCTCATCCTCCTAAGAAAATTATTTCTGATGCAAGATCATCTACATTGGTTAACCAGGAACCTTCAGAATCTTTGACCTTCTTCAACATAGTCCTCTTCCTTCTACCATTAACCATGTTATGAAAGAATCTTGTATTCCTTTCACCTTCTGCAAAGTGAGTAAAACCAGCTTTCTGTCTCCAAAATTCCTCCTCATAATGCAGATACCTCTCATTTCTGCTTGAGCTCTTTGAAGAATCATTATGTTCATCTTTGGTGGCATATCTTCAAAAAAATTGCTCTTTAACCTTAACAATGTCTTCCCAGATACTGAGCTGCTTAAATATATCACCAAAAGTTTGCTTACTCCATATATTAGAGCGCTTTTAACATGTTTCAACTTCTGCTTAAAAGAGAGAAACACATCTATTGAATTATCTGCAAACCAATTATGTCTCACAATGTCCTTAAAATCCTTATGTTCAGTCCAAAATTTCAAAAACTTGAAAGGCTTCACAAACTGTTGATATTGGTCATTACAAGAAAGCAACATAGGAGCATGGTCAGAACTAGTTCTTGACAAATGATCAACCTCCAACTGTCCAAACCAATCTTGGAAAGGCTTATTGGAAATCATTTTATCCAATCTTTTGAAAATACACTCACTATCTGATCTTATTCCACCAGGTGAAAGGACTACCGTTAAACTTGATTTCCTCCAATTCACAAGAATTGATACAAAAAGCAAAATCTTCATACTCTTAAGGATAAAAAGGTAAACCACCAATCTTTTCCTCCTCATTCAAGATGACATTAAAATCACCTCCAATGAGCCAAGGTGCATTCATACCATCAGCTAAGCAATACATGTTGTCCCATAAGGACAACATCTCAATAACATCACATTTTGCATACACCAATGATACAACCATAATCCTGTCCAATTCTTGAAAGTACAGCTTCAATGTGACTTGTTGAGAAGTATCCTCTAATATTTCCACATCTACATTATACTTCACCAAAAAACCATATTTTCCCACTGCAATTACTGTTAGCATATGGCATGCCTATTCTTCTTCTGTACTGATGAATTTTACTAACATGTTGAAAAGGCTCCATTAATGCAATCAAAAAGAACTTGTGATGCTTGTGCAACATTTGCACTCTATGGAAAGCCTTCTGAGTTCTTACATATCTAATGTTCCAAAATAAAGTTTGAGAATCATTTAGAACTAGATTTGTATGCACCCCTACTTGTTGACACCCTAGTAGGCTGTTGATCGATAACACCTTGTTTCTTGTTATTTCTGGTAACTTTACCTTTGGATTTTAGAGCAATACTCGCTTCCTTGCTAACTTTCCCAAGCACCATATATTCGACATATCTCAGCCACACACGGCTCCCAATTTCAAGTAAAAGTACAAAAATGTCGAAAATTACCACATATATCACACCTCGAGATGTACCTGATCCTTTAGCAATCTGCCCTGTTATACCTTTCTATTTACTTTCCCTTTCATTCTTCAACTTTACATTTCAATCATGCCTCAATATTCTTAACTTAGCCAACATACATCTTTCGTACCATTGCTTACCTTTGTACCGATTCATTCAATTTGTTTAGTCCACAAATTTATAACTGAACTTATCATCAAGAGATACATTTAATCAATTCCTCAGTTGTGCTTACACTGACTTACCTCTATGACAACCAATCCATTATCATGTAAAAACATATTCTGATAACTTAGCCTCAACAAAGTGACTTACCTCTGTAACTTCCAATATCATCACTTACTTGCTTCTGTCAATACTGTTCTTCTGCTGAAATTAAGGGTTAGTGTAAGGAATCTCATTTCCTATAGCTTGGATCTATCGCACAATCTTAGATATGAAAGAAGAGTAACCATCCTAAATGCCCTGTAGCTTCCTGTTTATAAATGTGGCGCGCAACACACTATAAACAAGACTCTACTAGACACGACTTTGCAGACAACCCCTAGGACGAACTGCTTTGATACCAATTTGTCACACCCCAATTCCGATAGGGCATGATGGGCACCCAACTCTTACTTAGAGCTGAGCAAACCCTCTGACATTCACATAATGAAACTGGACATATATATAAAAATTTCGGAACTATAATAAGGTACTTTCCGTCAAACCATAGAAATTTGCGAACGATACTCAATTAATCAAAAACCAAGTAAGTCAAGCTGACATATCGGCCTACATGGTCGCTTTACTCAATGCATGACATCTTAGCACACTAACCACCGGACACTGTCTGCAAAGTCTCTAAGAGTAAACACTTGAATCATATGAGTCGGTACGGGGCCCCGACATACCCGTACACACACACATGATAACCATAATGACTCCCAAGATCGCTCCAGGAAGAAAATGGAGTTTGCCAATCCCAGCTGATAGCCAGCCATCCTAGCTGAATACTTCTACCTGCAAAACAATTTGGGACTGTGTGGCATGAACACAGCGCCCCCAGGCAAAGGGACGTCAGTACGAACAATGTACCGAGTATGTAAGGTATAAGAACATCAAGTACAAATGGATCATGAAAACCAGTATCAATAATTGAATGCATCTGTGGCTAACATCTGAGAATAACTGGTAACTCTATATGACTGAAATTGACCCATAGATTATAATATACCGATAGTGCTGTGGAACGTACAGCCCGATCCATATATAATATAATAATGCCGAGGAACGTACGGCCCGATCCATATATAATATAATAATCATATATATACCATACCCGGCCCTCTAGTGAGGGACTCGGTGAACAATGCAATGAACCGTGCACAAATACATACCCAGACCCAGACTCGGTGAATGATATATTAACAAAAGATGCAGAGTAGAACATCATGAGCAACCATATGCAAACTAAATCATCATCTGAGACTCAATAGAATAATTAGAATGAACCAACACTTGAGAATCAAAGACAACTGTCATGTCAAGTACCGCTGAGAACTAGAATTCATTGGAGTCATGTATGTTCATCGTTTGCTCGTTTTATGTAATTCATGCCAAAAAAGAAAGAAGGGATAGCCTTAACATACCTCGAAGTCTGTCTAAATGTCCAACGTTTATTTCCTGAGCTCGCAAGTCTACAACCATGATAATATAGGTAACAATTAGACCATATACATCTCTTACTATATAATTCAAGTACGAATGAAACTTAACGAAATTCAGGCAGCACTTCACTTATAATTCTTACTCCAATCCAACTCCAAAACAGCCCACAATATACGTAACATCATCAATAACAACAATATTCATTCACAAGCTATATTCCAAGAATTCCATCCACAACAACTCAAGGATACAATCCAAATTGGTCCATACAACAACAATAACCTAACCGTTTCCCGCAATTAATTTCGCAATTTCCATCTCACAATGTAGCTATGACCGGGATGAATTTAAATATACCTAGGACTGAATACATATTACCTTATATGCCAAGAAATGATCTTCCTCCACCTTACTTTACTTTGAAGAACCCTTCGATTTGCTAAATCCAAAGGCAATCGGTGTTGAATTACATAACCGATGTGGCATAACTTCTACGTTGTCCTTCATGTTTGCCTCCATAGTAGAACGTATTACCATTATCCTTGTTGGAAAGTATATAATTTATGTCAAAAAGGGAGATGAAAACGTTGTTGATCCCATAATACTTTCTGCCCAAAAAAAAATGCATTACATTCACTTAAGATGATTTATCTAAAAGTGCTTTCCCCTTGTGTTTTACACCTAAGGTTTATTTGGCGCACACATATGACACTTATTATGGAATATTGCCACCCATTCCATAAATATGACACTTATCCATTGCTGCCACCTCACCCCCACTTACGTTGACCATGCCAATCAAAGAATTATCCCACAACCTTAATTAATTCCTAGACTTCCATTATAATTCCCCACGTAAAAATTATACCCATAATTAATTCCTTAATCTCGATTCACTTAAATAACAATCATTTTTCAACACACTTCATACACTCATTATCATAATCATGTGGTATAGTTCTAGTCCATAGCCTCTTTATACATGCACCAAATATTATTCCCAATCACCGTCGTCACACTTTTAAGTCTGAAATAATTTTGGGGCTTCATTGCTTTTACACACCGAGCTCTTAATTTCCATGCTTGAATATGACCAAGTCCTCCGGCTCGAGTAAATTTGCTCATGTTGGACGGTTCAGTTTCCTAGTCCAAAAATACGGGATATTATAGCTTGGACCGTATTTCATTCAAACAAATTTTGAACCTCAACGAAACTTATTTTCTTCGATTGGTTTAACTTCTAATCCTTACGATACATCTGTACCATCACCCTAACCACCTATAAGCTTGAGGGATAACCTCGCTTCCGTTACTAATGTCATTTAACTCGCACGCTTTCCAACGCATGAAAACACGGAATGTAACAGTCTCCTTCTATTATGATAATTATATCTTTTCTTCTTCTATTCCTGGACAACAACAGTCTCTACAGGTTTCTCAGCATCCACTACCTTTTCCTCCATCTCAACTATTTCCTTCCCGTCACCCTCATTACCATTAACCACCCCCTCTTCTTCTTGATAATCTTCCTCCTGATAAGGTTATTCAGGATGTAAATTCCAACAATCATCTTCATTGTGACCTTGCAATCTATATTCACCACAATATTTAGGAAGATAGTCATAATGAATCTTGACTTCATCCACTCTAATCTCCTTTGTCATATCATCTTTGATTTCCTTGTTAACAGACTCGGGAAGATCTGATAAGAGGTCTACCAACACCTTTACTCGAGCACAACTAGGTCTAGTACAATTAATGGTAGCAAGATCTAGTTGCAAAGGAATCCTAACAGAATTAGCAAGTAAAAATAAAGATTCATGCACAAAGTATTTAGGCATCAGATTTGGAAAAGATATCCAAGAAATCACCTTCGATGTTCCTTCATCAATCTTGAACTTAGAATCATAAATCAAGGGTCGCATTTGATGCAAATATCCATCCTTAGACTGCAAATAGTATGAGCCCTTTGAACAAAGTTTGATAAAGTCATCCATTAGAGATAGTCGAATCAACACATGTCTAGATCGAAAGAGACCAATTTGACACATTCCTTTGATCCCCTATTGTTCAGGAAGAATAGTTCTTAAGTCCTCCAATTCTGGCCAACCATGAGAAAATTTCCCAATGACTGCGTGTTTGAGGTTTTCCATAGCTTCCATTTCATCAACTTCCTTTGGTGTCCATCATAGAACTGGGGTTCCATTAATAATAGACACCTTTTACATTAGAATATTGGACGTAGAAATAGGGTTTTGCATGAGGTTCATAACATTAGGTTTGAAAAATTCATAATATTTTAGCTTAGAGGGTTCTGCTGGATTAGGGTTTGTTTGTAGTGAAGTAGAAGGAGTAGGGGAGGACTGGTCACCCACCAGAGCTGGCTGACCAGCAGCTGTAATGGCCATTTTCTCAGATAACGGCCGCTAGAGTTTGTGTTACACCTCGAAAAAAAAATTCATGTTGTCACATGGTAGATAGACTAACGCGGGGTAAGAAGTATATGATGTTCCTACGAGTAAGAAGTAGTACTTAAAGGTTCTAATTAAGATTCCAAAGACGTTTGAGGCAAGAGAAGAAAGTTCGTTGAAGAATGTCAAGCTTAAGTCGTGTTTTGGAAAAGGGTTTGCAAAGTACCGAGCTAATGTTGATTTAATAATATCCTGAGGAAAAGTTATAATGCTCCTTAGATTATTGATGAAGTGTTAAACAAGTGCTAAGAAGGTTCCATAAGAATCGGAGATCAAACGGAACGACGAGAGTAACATCGGAAAACTGGGAGTTATACGGCCAACTTATACGGCCCGTATAATTTATACGGTCCGTATAAGGGACCGTATAACCTATCCAGAGAAGGGTTCTCCACTGAAAGCATTATACGGTCACATATACGGACCGTATATGTGTCCGTATAATACCGTCGGGGCAGATTTTTAATTTATATATAGAGACCCCCCCAAGTCCTCATTTTTCATTTCATCATTTCTCCACACCTCAAAAAAGTTCTAGAATATTCTCTATACCAGTTTAACATATGCCAAAGAGAAATCAAGAGTTAAACATCAAGAGTTGATGGAATCAAGAACATGAATGCTCATTAGGGTTTATACAAGTCAAGAACTTCTCTAATGGTGAAGTTGAGGTTTTCTCAAGTGAAGTATTTTCATCCAAAGACCATTCCCACATTATCAAAGGTAAGCTTTATGTTAATTTCATGTTATTAGGAGTATTGAGAGGTTAAAAGACTTGGATTATGAAAGGGAGGAGGAAGTGGAGTGTAAATATGAAAATAGTAATATTCTTGAATAGTGACTTGATTTGGACTATAGTTCTTGACATGTTATGAATATAATCTTGTTGTAAATGATATTAAGAGTGTTGAAGAAGAATTGCATGCTGACGAATACGATGTAGTGTGGTAATTTTAGTTATGGATGATTTGAAATGGAGTTGGGAGAATCGAATAATGTATGGTTGATGAAGATTGTTGATTATGATATTATGAATGTTGTTATTGATGATTGGGAGTTGTTATATCACATGGAGGAAGTTGTAGAAACAAAGGATGTGCTGCCCAATTTTCATTAGCTTTAGCTTAAGCTTAAGTATGTTTCCGATCATCTAATTCTAGTACGAATTCTCTTGAATGTAGAATCGTGAACATTGGAGGAAAGCGCTTAAATTGATAAAGTTAGAGCGATATCAAGGTATGTAAGGCTAGTCCCTTCCTTTCTAAGGCATGATTGACATGACTTCCTTATCTTTACGTGACCTTCTTACCGGAAACTATGAATCAATGTTTATAAAGAGCTTCCCATGAAATAAAGATAAGAAATGTGATATGAATACAATAATGATGATGATGAGTCTAAGCCCAGAGATTCTAAAGCTCATGATATGATATTTTGATGTTATTCATTGTTTCTAGACTCACCTTATAATGCTAATTCCTTCAAGGTGAGATATGATGATCATGACTACTCCATAATGAAATCGGGGGTTCTCGACCTTACATCATCCTGATAGAGTTGTAGTTTTTAATTGATTCCTAATGTATGCTATATGATAAATATATGATGATGAGATTACACCGCGGCTAGATGGCCGGGCATGACACCGCTAAGGTGGGCGGCTTATGATTACACCTTGCCTAGATGGCCGGGCATGACACCGCTAAGGCGGGCGGCTTGAGATAACATCGTGCCTAGATGGCTGGACATGACACCACTAGTGGGCGGCGTGTGAAAGTTACCCGGACGCGGGTTAACGATGATGGTATATGTGATATGCATAACATGTGTTTTCTTTTAAAAGTTAAGCAGGTTATACCTTCACCTCATGCTTCATTACTTCTTTATTATGCTAATATTATTCATGCCTTACATACTCAGTACATTTTCCGTACAGACGTCCTTCTTTTCTTTGGACGCTGTGTTCATGCCCACAGGTAGACAGGGAGGTAGCCCAGATTCCTAGAAGCTGCTCAGCAGATTTATAGGAGCACTCCATTATTTCGGAGGTGCCATTTTTGAAGCATTATTTTGTGTATATATTTAGGCACAACGGGGTCCTGACCCGTCCTTATGTCTAGGACTTTAGTAGAGGCTCGTAGATACGTACGTGTGGGTAACAAATGTTCCATAATGACTACATTGTATATTTGTACATCATTTTGATGGCCCGAGGAGCTTATGCATATGAATGTAGATATGTTTTTGGAAGTGATAATGGTTTCCTTATGGCTAGTTGTGCTGATAATAATAAACGTATTCAAGATGAGTTTAGTGGTAAGTATTATTGGGTGGTGCTCGATAGGGTAGCTCTGGGTACCCGTCATGGCCCCCTAGTCGAGTCGTGACAAAAGTGGTATCAGAGCAGTTCCGACCTAGGGTGTGTCTACAAGCCGTGTCCAGTAGAGTCTTATTTGTGGGTGTGAAGCGCGATACACTCATAAAGAAGAGGCTGCGGGGCATTTAGGAAAAATGACCATTCTTCTTCTTACTAGATCGTGCGATAGAGCCATGTTATAAGATTTTCTCCTCCCTAATTGTGCGTTATGATTTCAGTAATGCCGGTAAAGAGAAAAGCCACAGCCGCCCAGAAGGGCAAGGCTACGACAGAAAGGCGGATAGAAAGGGAGCCGCCAACGAATATAGAAGAAGGTGAATCCCAAAATGAGGCTTCATCCAATACCTCTCACACTCCGTCTATTCTAGAAGGACAAGAGGGGGCTTCAGCTCCAGCTCCTATGCCTCCAGTTCCTCCACCGGGAGCTTCGGGTCAACAAATGACCGAAGCTATTCAGCTGTTAACACAGTTAGTTGTCGCTGAGGCACAACGACAGAGTATAGGTCCAGGTGATAGGGCAACTAGTGCTAGAGCCCGTGATTTCATGAGTTTAAATCCCTCTGAATTTTTCGGGTCAAAGCCGGATAAAGACCCGCAAGGTTTTATTGATGAGATGCTGAGAACGTTGAGAATCATCCATGCCTCCGATACTGAATCTGTGGAGTTGGCATCTTATAGACTCCGGGATGTGGCGGTTCTTTGGTACAACAACTGGATTTCTTCAAGAGGAGAAGATGCACCTCCCCCAGTTTGGCAAAAGTTCGTGAAAGCTTTTATTGGTCATTATTTGCCACCCGAGGTCCGTCGGGCCAGAGCAGATAAATTCTTGAATCTTAAGCAGGGGAATATGAGTGCCCGGGAGTATAGCCTTCATTTTAATTCATTGGCTAGATGTGCTCCGACTATGGTGGCTGACATGGGAGATAGGGTACATAGGTGTTATATCCCGTGTTTTGCACATTCGGGAAAACCGGACATAGATGTGACTTGTTAAGAGTAAGGCCAAATCTTGGTTCTATTTATCATATAAGTTATTTATGAGAGGTATGGACGCGGAAGTATCGAGGAAGGCCTAAGGGCAAAAATTGGAATTTTGAAAATTTGTCTCGGGAATTTGCAAAATACGATTCATGAAGCATTGGGCCAAAGAAAAATGGAAAAAAAATGAGGCCCAAAAATGAGGGTGGTGGCCGGCCATTAATAGGCCCAAATCCACCACATTAATAAAATTTCCATGTGCCAAGCATGTGCCCAATTAAGGAGGCATATATATATATAAGTGTTCATCCTAGAATGTTCAAGAAAATCAAAGAAAACTTGAGAGCAAACACTTAGGGCCATTCGGCCGAACCTTCAAGAGAAAAAAAAAAGAAATTCCAAGTCCTTTAGGCTTCATCCAAAAATCTCATCCTCCTTGAATTCTTGACAAGTGCAAGACGCCCTTCGACGCGGTATAATTGGTTAAGCGAGAAAACTCCGTTTGCGGAAAGTGGAAATTTGAAGAAAAAGGTGAGATTTCTATCCTTTTATGTTATGGAAGAAGTGTATATGTTATGGTGTTTAGAATTGAACAAAATTATGGAATTGTTGTGTGTGCATAGCCGTGTAGTGCATGTGTGAGTTGTGGCCGTGTAGTATCTTGCTTGAAAGGGAGATGGATTGAATTTATTTAGTGTATTAATTGTGTTGTTGTGTTCTTGTGGAATAAATGAAAGGAGAATGGTTTAAGTTGGCATGAAAAATCCATTGTTAGGTTGTTGTAGGAATTATGTGATTTTATTCTAGTTTTATGTTAACATGGAAATGAAATTGTAAGATGCAATTATGATGATTGTTGATGAAATTGGAAGAAGGAAACATACTATGAATATGTATGTCAAAGATTAAAAGTTTTGGAGGCATTGTGGCTTTGGTAGAAAGTTTGTATATTTTGTATATTTTGCGAATATTTTGTAGAAATGATATGAAATGTTTCCGAATTGTATTTGAATGGTTTTGGATTAGTAAATGGATAGGAGAATGTTGACATGAAGTTAGAAAGGCGAAGTCGGAATGGAAGTTATAGCATCATGTTGGAAAGAAGATTAGTTGTGTTATATTGTGATTTGTAGTGTTGTTGTTGTTGTTGTTGGTGTTGTTGTTGATTGGTTCGTTGATATTATGGCCGAGTTAACTCTCGGGGATGTTGAATTTATAAGGGAAATGCTGCCGAAATTTCGGTAGGCAAGTATGGATCTAAACTTGAGTTCTTAAAAGCTTGTAACTTATATTTGGTAATTATGACCAATTGTAGATTTTGGTAGAAACGGGAGCGGAGCCCAGACGAGCGTAAGGCGCGATCAAGGTATGTAAAGCTATCCCTTTCCTTCCTTTGGCATGTCCTATGTGTACTAGGTTTGGATTTGAGCCTCGGGGTTATTCTATTCATAGAAATCCGAGTTTAAATTTGAGTACTATTCATTCGCGCAATTGAACTAAAATCCTTATCTTTGGTCAAAAGAATGCTTAAACCTTTGTAACGGTTGCCAATGGACTGAATCGCTCCGGAACCTTTATGGATGGCTTAAGGGAGCCTAATCTTTGTAATTCATGTTTGCCGCCTCGACTCGACCCGAGGTGGGCCCACAGTCCCGAGACTTGTGTATTGCTTCACTTGACTCTATTTGGAATAATAACTAAAGAACTAGTTTTGTATAAAGAAACATAAAATGGATTTTCTTTTAAAAGAAAACCACTCCGAAGAGGGGTGCGAGGTTTTATTATTTAAACTTTTCAAAACCACTCCAAATGGGGTGCGATGGCCTCAGCTTATGCCTAAGTGTGCTATGGCCTTGGTTTGTATACGAGTGAGCCATGGCCTCGGCCCGATCCCCCGAGTGTGCTATGACCTCGGCTTACGTACGGGCGCGCTATGGCCTTGGCTTATGCACGAGTGTGCTATTTTTCCAAAACCACTCCGCAAGGGGTGCGAGGTTTTACTATTTCATTTCATTTACTATTTATGTTTACATTATCATTACTAATACGCCCGGCGGGGCCGTGATCACTATTATGCCGGAAGCGGCAATGCCCGAAGGGGCCATTATTGATACTGAGCCGGAAGCGGCTGCCCGAAGGGGCTATTATTATTATTTCGCCGGAAGCGGCGCGTGTGATGTATTGTATTACCTACCTTAAAAACGTTAGTTAGATTGCGATTATTTATTAAAGCTTGTATTAGGGCTTTGTGTGTTTATTTATGTTTTCTGTTGACAGAGGCTGCAGGTATTGGGTTGGTTGTGACTTCTTTCTTCCTAAATTGCGCGGTTGCTATTATCTATCCTCGCCTTACATATTCAGTACATATTCCGTACTGACCCCCTTTCTTCGGGGGCTGCGTTTCATGCCCGCAGGTACAGGGACGCGACTCGGCGATCCAGCTACTTAGGGGGAATCCAGCGCTAGGAGTCGGACAACTCCACTTGTTCCGGAGGCTGTTCCTATTTTGGTATAACTTTGTGTATATATTCTGTAAATCGTACTTTTAGACGTCTGCGAACAGCGTGGGTATTATGGGTACTGTTTGGTCTTGTCAGTCACTATGTTATTGTACAGAAGTAGCGGTAGCCTCTTCGGCCCGCCTTGTCCTATGCCATGTATATATTTATGTATGTGTATATATGTTGGTACGTTTCAAGGCGTTTTGAGTTATATCTCGACTTTAGTGTTTTATCTAGAATTTCAAAAAAAAAAAAAAAAAAGTTTATGAATCGCCATATTTGGGTGCTAGTAGTAAATGTTGAATCCTTAGACAGGGTAAGCCCGGTCACTTGTCACGGCCCTAGGTTGGGTCGTGACAAAAGTGGTATCAGAGCAGTTCAGTCCTCGGCATGTTCGCAGACGGTGTCTAGTAGAGTCTTGTTTATCGGTGTGTTGTGCACCACATCTATAAACAGGAAGCTACGAGACATTAATAGGGTGTCATTCTTTCTTTCATAGTGAGGATCGTGCGGATAGAGCTGTGTCGTAAGTAAAGTCTCTAATCTAATAATCTGTATGATTTCAGTAATGCCTAGGAAGGGTAAAGCGAAGGCGGCTCCGAGAGGCAAGGCCGTTGTGGATGAAGCAGGTAGCCAAGCCCCCAGGTCTACCAGAGCTCAGACTCGCACTGGGATACGCCTTCGGTCCCAGGGTTCCCCTACTTCCTCATCTTCGGAAGGGCTCAGAGAGGCAGCTGACCCAGCCCCAGCTCCAGCACCTGCACCAGTGCCTCCAGCTCACCGACCGGATATCCAGAACCAAGAAATAAAAGAGATGAAGGATGCTATACGTTTGCTAACCCAGGTACTTACTACTCAGGTTGGGCAACAGGGTAGGGGCCATGAATACCCGACGAGCCGCTAGTGCCGGGGCCCGAGATTTTCTTACCCTAAATCCCCCGGAATTCAAAGGCACGGACCCAAATGCGATCCCCGGAGTTTATAGATGGTATGCAGCGTACTTTGGATATAATGAGGGCGTCAGCTACGGAGTCTGTTGAGCTAGCCTCTTATAGGCTACAGGGTATAGCAATTAATTGGTTTCAGTCGTGGAAATTATCCAGAGGAAGGGATGCCCCTCCGCCGACTTGGCAGGAATTCTCAGATGCCTTCTTGCGCCATCATATGCCACCTGAATTGAGGCGGGCAAGAGTTGACCGGTTCCTTAACTGCGGCGGGGTAGCATGTACGTAGGGAATATAGTGTGGAGTTTGATTCTTTGGCGAGATATGCCCCTGCTATTGTGCGAATATGGAGGATAGAATCCATCAATATGTGAGGGGATTAGAGCGGAGTTACGGGGAGGCTTGTATGGCGATTTCCATGCGCCGGGTATGGATATAGCTCGTGTTCAAGCTTATGCCCAGGGATCAGAAGATCGAAAGCGTCAGCGAGAGGCTATCTCAGGGCAGAATAGTGGTCAGCCTAAGAGGGCCAGGTCGGAGGGTCAGAATAAAGGCTACACCAGAGAAAGCAGACCCCAGTCTAGCGCATCCTCGCAGTTTCAAGGATTTCAGCGGGGTAGGGAGGCTTTTTCTAGGCAAAGACAAAATTTTCCTTATGCGTCGAGCTCCCAGCAGCAGGCGGGGTCAGGACAGGAGGTGATGCCCCCTCCCCAATGCGCGACTTGTGGGAGACGCCACGTAGGGCGATGTCGGCGTGGCGTATGTTATACTTGTGGTGATCCGACGCATTATGCTAGAGAGTGTCCACAAGGAGTGGGCCATACTGTCCTTGGAAACTCGGCAGCAGCATCGTCACCTTCGGTGAGAGCCCCCGAGACAGGACCCCAGGCTTCCTCCGGTCGAGGTAGGGGCAGAGGTAGAGCACCTGATCCCAGTACGGGGCCACATCGTATCTTTGCGCTAGGGGGGAGACTGGATCCAGAGGCTCGACAGGATACACCACCAGGTAATCTACGTTAGTGAATTCGTTATATTGATTGGTAAATGATTTATATGTCTTTGCTCATAAAAATAAACTTCCCCGCTTTATTTATAAGACCTTATAAGGTTCGTTTAACATTCGAGGACGAATGTTTTAAAGGGGGGGAGGATGTTATATCCCGTGTTTTGCACATTCGGGAAAAACCGGACATAGATGTGACTTGTTAAGAGTAAGGCCAAATCTTGGTTCTATTTATCATATAAGTTATTTATGAGAGGTATGGACGCGGAAGTATCGAGGAAGGCCTAAGGGCAAAAATTGGAATTTTGAAAATTTGTTTCGGGAATTTGCAAAATACGATTCATGAAGCATTGGGCCAAAGAAAAATGGAAAAAAATGAGGCCCAAAAATGAGGGTGGTGGCCGGCCATTAATAGGCCCAAATCCACCACATTAATAAAATTTCCATGTGCCAAGCATGTGCCCAATTAAGGAGGCATATATATATATAAGTGTTCATCCTAGAATGTTCAAGAAAATCAAAGAAAACTTGAGAGCAAACACTTAGGGCCATTCGGCCGAACCTTCAAGAAAAAAAAAGAAATTCCAAGTCCTTTAGGCTTCATCCAAAAATCTCATCCTCCTTGAATTCTTGACAAGTGCAAGACGCCCTTCGACGCGGTATAATTGGTTAAGCGAGAAAACTCCGTTTGCGGAAAGTGGAAATTTGAAGAAAAGGTGAGATTTCTATCCTTTTATGTTATGGAAGAAGTGTATATGTTATGGTGTTTAGAATTGAACAAAATTATGGAATTGTTGTGTGTGCATAGCCGTGTAGTGCATGTGTGAGTTGTGGCCGTGTAGTATCTTGCTTGAAAGGGAGATGGATTGAATTTATTTAGTGTATTAATTGTGTTGTTGTGTTCTTGTGGAATAAATGAAAGGAGAATGGTTTAAGTTGGCATGAAAAATCCATTGTTAGGTTGTTGTAGGAATTATGTGATTTTATTCTAGTTTTATGTTAACATGGAAATGAAATTGTAAGATGCAATTATGATGATTGTTGATGAAATTGGAAGAAGGAAACATACTATGAATATGTATGTCAAAGATTAAAAGTTTTGGAGGCATTGTGGCTTTGGTAGAAAGTTTGTATATTTTGTATATTTTGCGAATATTTTGTAGAAATGATATGAAATGTTTCCGAATTGTATTTGAATGGTTTTGGATTAGTAAATGGATAGGAGAATGTTGACATGAAGTTAGAAAGGCGAAGTCGGAATGGAAGTTATAGCATCATGTTGGAAAGAAGATTAGTTGTGTTATATTGTGATTTGTAGTGTTGTTGTTGTTGTTGTTGGTGTTGTTGTTGGGTCGTCGTTGATATTATGGCCGAGTTAACTCTCGGGGATGTTGAATTTATAAGGGAAATGCTGCCGAAATTTCGGTAGGCAAGTATGGATCTAAACTTGAGTTCTTAAAAGCTTGTAACTTATATTTGGTAATTATGACCAATTGTAGATTTTGGTAGAAACGGGAGCGGAGCCCAGACGAGCGTAAGGCGCGATCAAGGTATGTAAAGCTATCCCTTTCCTTCCTTTGGCATGTCCTAGGTGTACTAGGTTTGGATTTGAGCCTCGGGGGTTATTCTATTCATAGAAATCCGAGTTTAAATTTGAGTACTATTCATTCAGCGCAATTGAACTAAAATCCTTATCTTTGGTCAAAAGAATGCTTAAACCTTTGTAACGGTTGCCAATGGACCTGAATCGCTCCGGAACCTTTATGGATGGCTTAAGGGAGCCTAATCTTTGTAATTCATGTTTGCCGCCTCGACTCGACCCGAGGTGGGCCCACGATCCCGAGACTTGTGTATTGCTTCACTTGACTCTATTTGGAATAATAACTAAAGAACTAGTTTTGTATAAAGAAACATAAAATGGATTTTCTTTTAAAAGAAAACCACTCCGAAGAGGGGTGCGAGGTTTTATTATTTAAACTTTTCAAAACCACTCCAAATGGGGTGCGATGGCCTCAGCTTATGCCTAAGTGTGCTATGGCCTTGGTTTGTATCTGAGTGAGCCATGGCCTCAGCTGATCCCTGAGTGTGCTATGACCTCGCCCACGTCCGGGCGCGCTATGGCCTTGGCTTATGCTCGAGTGTGCTATTTTTCCAAAACCACTCCGCAAGGGGTGCGAGGTTTTACTATTTCATTTCATTTACTATTTATGTTTACATCATTACTAATACGCCCGAAGGGGCCGTGATCACTATTATGCCGGAAGCGGCAATGCCCGAAGGGGCCATTATTGATACTGAGCCGGAAGCGGCTGCCCGAAGGGGCTATTATTATTATTATTTCGCCGGAAGCGGCGCGTGTGATGTATTGTATTACCTACCTTAAAAACGTTAGTTAGATTGCGATTATTTATTAAAGCTTGTATTAGGGCTTTGTGTGTTTATTTATGTTTTCGTTGATAGAGGGCCGGCAGTATTGGGTTGGTTGTGACTTCTTTCTTCCTAAATTGCGCGGTTGCTATTATCTATCCTCGCCTTACATATTCAGTACATATTCCGTACTGACCCCCTTTCTTCGGGGGCTGCGTTTCATGCCCGCAGGTACAGGGACGCGACTCGGCGATCCAGCTACTTAGGGGGAATCCAGCGCTAGGAGTCGGACAACTCCACTTGTTCCGGAGGCCGTTCCTATTTTGGTATAACTTTGTGTATATATTCGTAAATCGTACTTTTAGACGTCGCGAACAGCGTGGGTATTATGGGTACCGTTTGGTCTTGTCGATACCACTATGTTATTGTACGAAGTAGCGGTAGCCTCTTCGGCCCGCCTTGTCCTATGCCATGTATATATTTATGTATGTGTATATATGTTGGTACGTTTCAAGGCGTTTTGAGTTATATCTCGACTTTAGTGTTTTATCTAGAATTTCAAAAAAAAAAAGTTTATGAATCGCCATATTTGGGTGCTAGTAGTAAATGTTGAATCCTTAGACAGGGTAAGCCCGGTCACTTGTCACGGCCCTAGGTTGGGTCGTGACAATAGGTTTGTGAGTGGCTTGGGGCCACATTTGTTCAAAGACTATTTGACAGCTTCACTCCAGGAGGGGATGGACATTTCCCGTATTCAGGCCCATGCCCAGAACTTAGAGGAGCAATAGCAGCCGTATCGAGGCGAGCGTGATGTTGATAGAGGGCACAGTAAGAGGGCCAGATCTGCTAGTAGCGAGTATAGAGGGGGTCAGCAACAGTATTCCAAGTACTCGGACCAGTCCGCGACTAGTGCACCTCCTCAGTTTACAGGTAAGAGATTTGACCGCCCCATTCATTCAGGACAGGGTCAGAGCTTGAGAGCTTCGGGTTCCCAGTTTGGTGGTGATTATAGTCAGAGAAGACCACCGGTTCCACGATGTAGTCAGTGCAGGAAGTTACATTCGGGCCCGTGTCGCCAAGGTTCAGATGCTTGTTATGTTTGTGGACAGACTGAGCACATGATGCGTGATTGTCCCTCGAAGAACGGTAGAGGCGGGGTTCAGCCCACAGGATCCGCAGTCGGTTCTTCCTCGTCTGTGCGCCCGATCAGGCAGGCTCCCCAGATTTCCGCTGGCTGCGGTAGGGGCAGAGAAGGAGCGTCCAGTTCAGGTGGCACCCAGCCCCGTATTTATGCTTTAGCCAGATGTCAGGATCTTGACTCCTCCCCGAATGTAGTTACAGGTATATTATCCATATTTTCTCATGACGTTTATGCATTGATTGATTCGGGTTCTACGCTGTCCTATATCACTCCCTATATTGCTGACCGTATTGGGGTGAAACCCAAACCAATTAAACCTTTTAAGGTATCTACCCCGGTTAGTGATCCAGTAATAGCGAGGCAAGTGTATAAAATTGTGTGATTGTGGTATGTGATCGTCAAACTACAGCTGATTTGATTGAACTAGAAATGCTAGATTTCGATGTGATTATGGGTATGGATTGGTTAGCTTCTTGTTATGCTAATGTGGATTGCAGAACGAAAATAGTTCGATTCCAATTCCCGGGAGAGCCAGTGCTTGAATGGAATGGTAATACAGCGTCTTCAAGAGGTAGATTTATTTCCTACCTCAAGGCGAGGAAGATGATCGCCAAAGGCTATATTTACCATCTAGTCCGAGTTCATGATACCCAAGTAAAGCCACTGACTTTTCAATCCATCCTGGTGGTGAATGAATTTCCGGATGTATTTCTAGATGAACTTCCAGGCCTTCCTCAGGAAAGAGAGATTGACTTTGCTATTGATGCATTACCGGATACTAAACCAATCTCTATTCCTCCTTACCGAATGGCTCCTCGCCACCATGGGGAGCGTCTGTCCTATTTGTGAGAAAGAAAGATGGTTCCCTACGGATGTGCATTGACTATAGGCAATTGAACAAGGTGACAATCAAGAATAGATATCCACTTCCAAGAATCGATGATTTGTTTGACCAATTACAGAGTGTCAAATGGTTTTCAAAAATCAATCTAAGATCGGGGTATCACCAAGTGGGAGTTAGAGAAGAAGATATTCCCAAAATAGCTTTTAGAACGAGATATGGCCATTACGAATTTCGGGTGATGTGATTTGGGTTGACTAATGTTCCGGCGGTGTTTATGAATCTAATGAATAATGTATTCAGGCCTCTCTTAGATCTGTTCGCGATCGTGTTCATTGACGATATTCTAGTATACTCTCAGACAGAGGCAGAGCATGCAGACCATTTTTGTATTGTCCTCGGGATTCTTCGGACTCATGAATTGTACGCTAAATTTTCAAAATGTGAGTTTTGGATAAATTCTGTGACTTTTCTGGATCATATTATCTCAGCTGATGGCATCCGAGTAGATGTTCAGAAAATTGAGGCTGTGAAAACTTGGCCAAGGCCTACAACTCCTACAGAAGTCCGCAGCTTTCCGGGACTAGCAAGCTACTATAGAAAATTTGTGAAATCCTCTATTTCAGCGCTATTAATGAAGCTAACACAGAAATTAGCGAAATTTCAATGGACTGATGCTTGTGAACGCAGTTTCCAGGAATTGAAGGATAGGTTAACCCTTTGATCTTGGCACTCCCCGGAAGGGCCAGATGGTTATGTTGTGTATTGTGATGCCTCTGGTGTTGGGTTAGGTTGTGTGTTGATGCAGCATGGTAAAGTCATTGCCTATGCTTCAAGGCAGTAGTGGATGCATGAAAAGAACTATCCGACTCATAACCTCAAATTGGCTGAGGTTATTCATGCACTAAAGATGTGGAGACACTATTTGTATGGCGTTTATGTTGATATTTATACAGATCACAAGAGTCTCTAATATATTTTCAAACAGAAGGAGTTGAATTATTAAAGTATTATGATGTGAGTATTTTATATCATCCTGGAAAAGCGAACGAGGTAGATGATGCACTTAGCCGCAAATCAATGGGAAGTCTATATGAGGTCCCTTCGAAGAAGAAAGAATTAATTCGTGAGCTCCACCAGCTAGCCAGCCTCGGAGTTCGTCTAATTGATTCAGGCGATACAAGAATTGGTATTCACAACCCAGTTTTATCCTTAGATATGGAGGTGAGGGAGCGCCAATATGAAGATCCCCAATTGAGTCATTATAGAGATACATTTCCTGAAAAAGAGAAGTCGCCATTTGAAATTTCTACAGATGGAGTTCTTAGATACCGAGAGAGGCTATGTGTTCCAAATGTTGCAGGACTGCATCGTCGGATTCTAGAAGAAGCTCATTACTTTCGGTACTCCATTCACCCAGGAGCGACAAAGATGTACCACGATCTCAAACTAATGTATTGGTAGGATGGAATGAAGAAAGTCATAGCAGAATTTGTGGCTCAATGTCCAAATTGCCAACAAGTAAAAATTGAGCATCAAAAGCCAGGAGGATTGTTACAAGCCATGGAAATTCCAGCCTGGAAATGGGAAGTGATTAACATGGATTTCATTGTAGGTTTGCCTCGTTCTCAGCAAAAATATGACTCCATATAGGTGATTGTTGACAGACTCACGAAATCAGCTCATTTTCTTCCAGTCAGAACCACATATTCAGCGGAAGATTATGTGAGGTTATATCTCAAGGAGATAGTGCAACTTCATAGTGTCCCGATATCTATTATCACAGATAGAGGAGCACAATTTACAGCTAAATTTTGGAAGTCTTTCCAAGAAGGTTTGGGTACTCAAGTGAAACTACAACGTTTCATCCACAAACTGATGGGCAAGCCAAACGCAATATTCAGACCTTGAAAGATATGTTGCGGGCATGTGTGCTAGATTTTGGAGGTAGTTGGGATGATCACTTACCTCTTATTGAGTTTGCGTACAACAACAGCTATCATTCTAGTATTCAGATGGCCCCATATGAAGCCCTTTATGGAAGAAAGTGCAGATCCCCAATAGGGTGGTTTGAAGTAGGATAGACACAGCTAATAGGCTTGGAATTGATTCAACAAGCGATGGAAAAGGTCAAGGTTATCCAAGATCAATTGCTGACAGACCAAAATCGCCAGAAATCTTATGCGGACAACCGTCGGTGAGACTTAGAATTCTAAATTGATGATTGGGTATTCCTGAAGATATCACCGATGAAAGGCGTGATGAGATTTGGTAAGAAGGGAAAATTAAGTCCTCGATACATTGGACCTTATAAGATTGTCCGCAAGATAGGCCAAGTAGCTTATGAACTGGACTTACCTCTGAAACTTGAATCAGTCCATCCAGCATTCCATGTAGCAATGCTCCGTAAGTGTGTCGGAGATCCTACCAGAATTGTGTCGATAGATGATGTTCAAGTTACGAAAAGATTGGCTTATGAAGAGGTACCCATTGCTATACTAGATAGGCAAGTGCGGAGACTTAGAAACAAAGAAGTAGCTTCAGTCAAGGTCTTATGGAGAAATAAAAATCGAGAAGAAATGACTTGGGAAGCGGAAGGAAACATGAAGTCCAAGTACCCACACCTGTTCCCACCCCCGGAAGAGATTCAAGATGAGACATCAACATTATGAGGTATGTAATGCTTCCATTTTATGCTTTTGGTCGTGTGTGGCCATAATTTCTTGCTATTATTGTCACACCCCGACTTTACTAGGGTGTGATGGGCACCCGACCCCGTAACCGAAGCCGAGCGAACCCGCTGACCATTACTACGTACTGAATTTTTTTTTTTTCTTTTGAACCTTTAAAGCAAACATATTTAATAGGATTACTCATACACAATAAAACTCTTTCGTTGCTTTTAAATCAAATAAAATATATAGTTGTACAAAGCTCGTATCATTATACAAACTGGCTCCCATAACTCACGACTCTGTCTGCAAAGTCTCTAACTACGGACAAGACATCATAGCATAGCACGCTGACTCGGCGACACTCCGAGCAATTGGAGTTTGCCAACTTGCCGAAACATCTTTTATCCGGTCGCTATCCGTCCGGGAGTACCGCGCGGCATGAACGCCCCCAAAGAAGAGGGGTCAGTACGAATAGTGGACCGAGTATGTAAGACATGAACAGTAACAACATAGTAAGAACTGTAGAGCACATCATGTAAGGAGAGTATACTGTACATCTGAGGCGTATCACGTGTAGAATTGTGACCTGTGCATGAGTAATAACTGTACGGGAACATAGACCATATCATAGGATAGGAGAGTGACCTGTACATATAAGTGCCCTTGGGCAGGTACCGTGTTTTCTTAGCTTTCTTTACTCATATATATATATATATATATAAAAATAGAATATATCATATTGCCGAGGCGTCGGCAGCCGATCCATTTAACCATAAATATGCACATCCCGCGTCCGGGACGATATCATGTGCCATACTCCAACTGATCAGGTGGATATGCGTATATAACGCTCTGCCCTTGTCTCCATTTTCCCCGTTAGGTATATCGGCGTCTATAGCGCCCTGGCTCTTTCATCATATACATATACTCATATCATATACATATATCAGCGTCTATAGCGCTCTGATTCTTTTTGTCATATGCACATACTTATATCATATATATTTACCAGCGTCTATAGCGCTCTGATTCTGCTATCATATACATATACTTATATCATGTATATTTATCAGCGTCTATATAGCGCTCTCATATATATATGCGTATGTCGGGTACACACATCAATCGGGGTCACAAGGCATAATTCCATGTATTTAGAATCCTTAGAATAGTCATTACCCATAATAGACTTGGGATACCCAGAAATAGTTTTAACATTCTCATGTTTTCGTTTTTATAGCAAAGTATATCATCTACATACCTAACGTAGGCACCTTTCTCATTTTTTGCTTCATCGTTACTACGTAAAATCATTTTTATCATGGATACACTTGCACTAGGATGATGCGTACTTATCGTTTGACAATCGGGACAAGGGTCGAGGACTTCCTTAGGATTCTACTCCAAAACAAGTCAAACGAGGTGATAGGAAAATTCGGGAGCGGTGGGCCCACCTCGGGCCGAGTGAGATAGCGTACATAATTTACATATGCTACGTGTCATAGCGTTCTTTATAATGGTTTAAGGTAATCGGGTCATCTTATGCAAGCTCTAGGGGTTTAGGAAGTTTTTTCAACATTTCACACCATTTTTAGTTCAATTCTACTTTGAATGAACAAGTAACTAATTTCGATCTTGGATTTCTAGGAAAGGAATTGTCCCCGAGGCCCGTGTTCAAGCCTACTACGTCTAAGACATGCCAAAGAAAGAAAGTGAAGTCTTACATACCTCTTTTCGCTCCATACTGCTTCTCAAATCCTTGTTGCAAATCCGCCAAAATCTACAATTTGGTCATGTTTACCAAAACTTGATCAGAAGCCTTTAGAGTTGGATTCTTAAATGAACTTGGCTACCGAAATTTCGGCAGCATTTCCCCTATAAACATATCATGCCACCAAGTTTAACTTGGCCGATTTCAACCCATAACAATCCCGGGAATTCAACCCGGCCAAACTAACAATAACTCTATCAATCTTGCCAACAATAACAACAAGTATTCTAGCAACACTTCAATATCCTATCTCGTTCAATTCACATAACTTTCAAGATGATACAATCAACATTCTACTCCATCCAACACCTCCCATTTCCAATAAAACGATAGCAATATATATCTTTCTTTCAAATTCATAACTATATCAACAATCTTATATGTTAGCAAGATCATTTCCATAATACTCAAGAAAACCTATTGAAATCATATTAAGCTCCAAATCAGCCCACACAACTTATAGCTTCAACTTGGATCATCACTCTTCATTTTACGTTATAGAATTCATTACGACGACAACCAACATACAAGATACATCAATTCATTCCTTACATACCAAACAGCCCCTACACGGCCCATTCCTCAACATACATAATCCTATGAGTTTCATTCATGTTCTACACTCTCCAACAACACATAAACATGCTAAATTGAATTAATTCATTACTTCTAAACATTCAACCATGCACACGGCCACACAACACTTCACACGGCCCAACTTGAGCATGCAATATTTCATGAATTTCCATCATTTCTACATTCAACAACATGCATAAACCACTCATAACACATAAAAGAGAAGATTAAACCTTACCTTCTTTGTTCCCTTCAATACTCGGCTATAGCATCCTTTGCAAGAACGAATGGTTTTCTTCCTTCAACAACTACTCCATGTCGACGAGGGCCTCCTAATTAGTAAGAAAACAAGAAGAAAATAATTCTTCATGATCAAAAGGAAGGGGCTGGTTTCGGCCAGCCCTTGGCTGATTCTCTCCTTCTTCTTTTTCTCTCAATTTTTCTTGAACTTTCTTGAATTAAAATGATGAGGTGTGGTCTTCTTGACCACCACACACATATATATATATATATATATATATTCATGGCACATGGCTGATCATGTGCAGCCCTTGGACGTTTTTCCCTTCTTTTTTTCTTTTTTTTTTCCTCAATTTTCTCAAATTCTCTAGAATTTTCTTTAGATTTTTAAGAGATGAATTCTTCCTTGTCTCCTTTGTCCACATGTATATGTTTAGCCTTCATAATTATAAAATGAACACATGGCACCACTTGGCTTCTCAAGAAGTCATGAATAATAATAACTTTCCAAATTCCAAATTTGCCCATAATATTATAAGCGACTTGCGCATCCAACCAAACTAAAAATATAACCTCGTCCTCGACTTCCCGCCATTAACTCGAAATACTCATATGTGCAAAAATGCGAGGTGTAACATCCTTCCCCCCTTTGGAACATTCGTCCTCGAATGTTCAACTAGTCTTACAGGGTCGTATAAGCACCTCGGGGGAACTCCCTTTTCATAACTGACGCTATCCTTCACATTATCTCTTAAGCTATCTAATACCGTTCTCTTGGTCATACTCTTTCTCTTCATACACGTCCATTTTCTAGTGTCTGTCATTAGAGATGCAAGACTTCTCCTTGCCTCAAACACCGTCACGATTCTTATACACTTATGGTTGGTTTTCCGAGCTCCACGACTTATTTCCATGAAGGGGGTTTCATTTGTAATCCAACATCCATATCCAACATATTACCGTATCAAGCTTGTCTCTATCTCATCCTTACATTCCTCTCACCGCTTCCCCCCTTTAGGGGTATGTTTATACCATTATCCATTTATATTTCGTCTCATATCCTCATTCCCAATCTCAATCTATAGTAGAATAATAATAACTTACTTTGCAACACTTGTACCATTTGCTCTTGCTATCACTCGAACTTTGGTATCCTTACTCGATTAATGCCTTTTATACGTAACTTCGGTTCTTTGGATTCACATGTCCACCGATACAATCATATTTGGGATATCTTACACCTTCATCTATACATATATTCAATTACTACTAACTAGCCCACAAAATACGTCCAATGCCACGTTCAAGCCTATCCTAGTTCTAGAGGGCTTGATGTACTTCTGTCTCTTCACCGAGCAAGTCCCTTGTCTGCGCGTCCTCTTATGGTCTTCAACCGTTCCATACGCCCTAGTTTCCTTAGGCTAACCCAACTTCTCCTTTTGTCTCATATGTCGACTAGGTAAAATTTCTTGCAAACTTCCCGGGGTCACCCATCCTCCCACCGAGCACGCTTAACCTCGAAACTTTCTTGGAATCCGATGCCTTAAGGCCGATACTTTCGCGTCCGTTTCCTCACATGGCCTTTATTACATATTCTGGATCAAGTCTAAGTCTTACAGCTTCCGAAACATTTTCGTAATACGTCCTTTCTTTTACATTTACCGTTTTACCCTTTTCTCTTCCCAATGTTCACTTTCCGCCTGGTGTATGGCTACCTCCCATCCTGGATTTCCAGACCCTCAAGGGCAGCGATCACACCTTCATCGCCACGCCAAACCCACAACCTTTTGAACAACACGTCTCATACTTTACTTATTCGCAGTATTCTCTTCCTCCGCTTCTTCCGTCATACGGGAAGCTTATATAAGGAATTTCTTCTTCCTATAACTTGGCTCTATCGCACGATCTCAGACAGAAAGAAGGTCAACATTTCCTAGATGCCCCGCAGCCTCCTGTTTATAAATGTGGCCGGCTTCACACCCATAAACAGGACTCTACCGGACACGACTTTGCAGACAACCCTTGGACCGACCTGCTCTGATACCACTTTGTCACACCCCGACTTTACTAGGGTGTGATGGGCACCGACCCGTAACCGAAGCCGAGCGAACCCGGCCGACCATTACTATGTCTTGAATTTTTTTTTTTCTTTTGAATATTTAAAGCAAACACATTTAATAGGATTACTCATACACAATAAAACTCTTTCGTTGCTTTTAAATCAAATAAAATATATAGCTGTACAAAGCTCGTATCATTATACAAAGCGGCTCCCATAACTCACGACTACGTACGCAAAGTCTCTAACTACGGACAAGACATCATAGCATAGCACGCTCGACTCGGCGACACTCCCGGAGCAATTGGAGTTTGCCAACTTGCCGAAACATCTTTTATCTTTTGCTATCCGTCTGGGAGTACCTGCGCGGCATGAACGCAGCCCCCAAAGAAGAGGGGTCAGTACGAATAGTGTACCGAGTATGTAAGACATGAACAGTAACAACATAGTAAGAACTATAGAGCACATCATGTAAGGAGAGTATACTGTACATCTGAGGCGTATCACGTGTAGAATTGTGACCTGTGCATGAGTAATAATTGTACGGGAACATAGACCATATCATAGGATAGGAGAGTGACCTGTACATATAAGTGCCCTTGGGCAGGTACCGTGTTTTCTTAGCTTTCTTTACTCATATATATATACATATAAAAATAGAATATATCATATTGCCGAGGGCGTCGGCGGCCCGATCCATTTAACCATAAATATGCACATCCGCGTCCGGGACGATATCATGTGCCATACTCCGGCCCGATCGGTGGATATGCGTATATAACGCTACGCCCTTGTCTCCATTTTCCCCGTTAGGTATATCGGCGTCTATAGCGCCCGGCTCTTTCATCATATACATATACTCATATCATATACATATATCGGCGTCTATAGCGCTCGATTCTTTTTGTCATATGCACATACTTATATCATATATATTTACCGGCGTCTATAGCGCTGCGATTTATTTATCATATACATATACTTATATCATGTATATTTATCGGCGTCTATATAGCGCTCTCATATATATATGCGTATGTGTGCACACACATCAATCGGGGTCACAAGGCATAATTCCATGTATTTAGAATCCTTAGAATAGTCATTACCCATAATAGACTTGGGATACCCAGAAATAGTTTTAACATTCTCATGTTTTCGTTTTTATAGCAAAGTATATCATCTACATACCTAACGTAGGCACCTTTCTCATTTTTTGCTTCATCGTTACTACTGTAAAATCATTTTTATCATGGATACACTTGCACTAGGATGATACTGTACTTATCGTTTGACAATCGGGACAAGGGTCGAGGACTTCCTTAGGATTCTACTCCAAAACAAGTCAAACGAGGTGATAGGAAAATTCCGGGAGCAGTGGGCCCACCTCGGGCCGAGTGAGATAGCGTACATAATTTACATATGCTACGTGTCATAGCGTTCTTTATAATGGTTTAAGGTAATCGGGTCATCTTATGCAAGCTCTAGGGGTTTAGGAAGTTTTTTCAACATTTCACACCATTTTTAGTTCAATTCTCTTTTGAATGAACGTCGTAACTAATTTCAGTCTTGGATTTCTAGGAAAGGAATTGTCCCCGAGGCCCGTGTTCAAGCCTACTACGTCTAAGACATGCCAAAGAAAGAAAGTGAAGTCTTACATACCTCTTTTCGCTCCTTCTGCTTCTCCAAATCCTTGTTGCAAATCCGCCAAAATCTACAATTTGGTCATGTTTACCAAAACTTGATCAGAAGCCTTTAGAGTTGGATTCTTAAATGAACTTGGCTACCGAAATTTCAAAGCATTTCCCCTATAAACATATCATGCCACCAAGTTTAACTTGGCCGATTTCAACCCATAACAATCCGGAATTCAACCCGGCCAAACTAACAATAACTCTATCAATCTTGCCAACAATAACAACAAGTATTCTAGCAACACTTCAATATCCAATCTCGTTCAATTCACATAACTTTCAAGATGATACAATCAACATTCTACTCCATCCAACACCTCCCATTTCAATAAAACGATAGCAACATATATCTTTCTTTCAAATTCATAACTATATCAACAATCTTATATGTTAGCAAGATCATTTCCATAATACTCAAGAAAACCTATTGAAATCATATTAAGCTCCAAATCAGCCCACACAACTTATAGCTTCAACTTGGATCATCACTCTTCATTTTACGTTATAGAATTCATTACGACGACAACCAACATACAAGATACATCAATTCATTCCTTACATACCAAACGGCCCCTACACGGCCCATTCCTCAACATACATAATCCTATGAGTTTCATTCATGTTCTACACTCTCCAACAACACATAAACATGCTAAATTCAATTAATTCATTACTTCTAAACATTCAACCATGCACACGGCCACACAACACTTCACACGGCCCAACTTGAGCATGCAATATTTCATGAATTTCCATCATTTCTACATTCAACAACATGCATAAACCACTCATAACACATAAAAAGAAGATTAAACCTCACCTTCTTTGTTCCCTTCAATACTCGGCTATAGCATCCTTTGCAAGAACGAATGGTTTTCTTCCTTCAACAACTACTCCATGTCGACGAGGGCCTCCTAATTAGTAAGAAAACAAGAAGAAAATAATTCTTCATGATCAAAAGGAAGAATTTGGTTTCGGCCGCCCTTGGGCGATTCTCTCTTCTTCTTTTTCTCTCAATTTTTCTTGAACATTCTTGAATTAAAATGATGAGGTGTGGTCTTCTTGACCACCACACACATATATATATATATTCATGGCACATGGCTGATCATGTGCAGCCCTTGGACGTTTTTCCCCTTCTTTTTTCTTTTCCTCCAATTTTCTCAAATTCTCTAGAATTTTCTTTAGATTTTTAAGAGATGAATTCTTCCTTGTCTCCTTTGTCCACATGTATATGTTTAGCCTTCATAATTATAAAATGAACACATGGCACCACTTGGCTTCTCCAAGAAGTCATGAATAATAATAACTTTCCAAATTCCAAATTTGCCCATAATATTATAAGCGACTTGCGCATCCAACCAAACTAAAAATATAACCTCGTCCTCGACTTCCCGCCATTAACTCGAAATACTCATATGTGCAAAAATGCGAGGTGTAACATTATGTTGTAGCTATCTGAGGCAATGTTATTATGCGTTGTTGTGGCAGGATGGTGGCGCCATATTTCAAGGAAAACTCTGGCGAAATTTTTGTAGAATTCCCGAGAGCTTAACATTCGAGGACGAGTGTTACACCTCGAAAAAAAGTTTCATGTAGTCACATGGTAGATAGACTAATGCGGGGTAAGAATTATATGATGTCCCTACAAGTAAGAAGTAGAACTTGACGGTTCTAATTAAGATTCCAAAGACGTTTGAGGCAGGAGAAGAAAGTTCGTTAAAGAATGTCAAGCTTAAGTCGTGTTTTGGAAAAGGGTTTGAAAAGTACCGAGATAATGTTGATTTAATAATGTCTTGAGGAAAATTTATAATGCTCCTTAGATTGTTGATGAAGTGTTAAACAAGTGCTAAGAAGGTTCCATAAGAATCGAAGATCAAACGGAACGACGAGAGTAACTTCAGAAAACAAGGAGTTATATGGCCCGTATAATTTATACAGTCCATATAAGGGACCGTATAACCTATCCAGAGAAGGATTCTCCACTGGAAGCATTATACGGCCACATACACGGACCGTATAAGTTATACGGACCGTATATGTGTCACACCCCAATCTCATCAAGGCGTGATGGGCACCCAACTCTTACTTAGAGCTGAGCGAACCCTCTGGCATTCACATAATGAAACTGGACAGATAATAGAGTACTTTCAGTCAAACCATAGAAATTTGCGAACGATACTCAATTAATCAAAAATCGAATAAGTCAAACTAACATATCGGTCTACATGGTCGCTGTTACACCTTGGAAAATTTCCCGTTAGTGTATAGTGAATAGACGAGCGAGGGGTATGATGTATACGAGGGTTGGACAAGTAAGAAATAGCATTTGATGATTCTAATTAAGGGTTCTAGAGACATTCGAGTTAAGGGAAAGAAAGTCGTTAAGGAAAGCGAGTCATATGTTGTGTATCGGGTAAGAATTACGAGTGTTGAGTTAATGGTGTATGAATGATGCCCAAGGAAGAGTCATGATGTCCCTAAGATTGGTATTGAAGTGATAAACAAGTGTTAAGAAGGTTCCATAAGGATCGGAGATCAAACGAGTCGACGAAACAATTCTCGAAAAACTGGGCAAACCTACGGCCAGACATACTGGCCGTATAAAAGGTATGGACCGTATGTCCAACCGTAGATCCACCCCAGAATACCATAACTCGCTGGACCAGATCTACGGCCAGACATACGGCCCGTAGAAAACATACGGACCGTATGTTGGTCCGTATATCTTGGTCGGGGCTGAAGATGAATTAATATAAGGGACCCTTTTCATTTCATTTTCATTTCACTCCCACTCCTCCACACTTCAAGACCTCTCTATAATATTCCATACACTTCAATCATAAGAAATCAATAGAAACCCAAGATCAAAAACAAGAACTAGAGTGAACCAAGTGAAAGAAACCTCTCTAAAGCCATCCAAACCAAGAAATCTCAAGAAAGAGTTTTGGTGGAAAGAGGTGTATTACCAACCAAGGCTTGATTCTTCATCATTTAAGGTAAGTTTCATGACCTTTCTATGTTATTTGAAGTATTAGTAAGTTGAAACACATGGGTGGTAGAAGAGTGTAGAAAATGGGTCTTAAATGGGTGAAAAATGTCATTGTGGAATAGTAGTTGGAATGAATCATGAAAATGGTTGTGTTGATGTTACAAATGTGTTATAAATGACGTTTAGAACATGAAATGAGTATTGTATGAGAAAGAACGCGACAATAGACTTTGGTCATGATTTTGGAGAATTGGAGTAGAATTGTGAAATGCGAATAATGTAAATGAATGACGATTGTTGCTAGCAATATTGTGATTGTTGTTATAAATGTTGGGAGTTGATATGGACTATGGCGGAAAGTAGTATAAACAAAGGAAACGCTGCCCAATTTTCTTTAGCCTTAAGAAGTGCGTTCTTGTAATTATGTAGCTAATGACAATACGAACTCTCTTGAAGGTAAAGACGCAAGCGTTAAAGGAGAACGAGCAAGCGATAGAATAGTTAAGCGACAAAGGTATGTGAGGCTTAACCTTTCTTCCTAAGGCATGAATCCTATGTATGAACTTCCTCCTTCCTTATGAATTTCCTACCTTCAAGAAAGCTAAGAGCCCTTGTTCATGAATAGCTATATGAGATAAGAAATGCGTTAAGAGTACGATAACGATGATGATAAGTTAAGTCTACGAAGCTATAGCCCATGATATGATGTTCCTATAAAGCTATTGATGTTGATCATTATTTACACTCACCTTATGCTTGTTCCTCCAAGGTGAGGCAGGATACTGATGAATGTTCAATAATGAAGTCGGGGATCCACGATTATGATAAGCATATTATGATGAGCACATGATGATATTACACTACGCCTAGTTGGCCGGGCAGTCACCGCCAAGGCGGGCAGCTATACACCATGGCCAGATGGCGTAGGCGGACACCACTAGTGGGCGGCATGAGATGATACCCCGGACGCGGGAGGCACTCGGACGCGAGCTAATGCTATTGCTAATATTATTGATTATTACACGACACTTATATGGTCGGGCGACTTATACATTTATGCATACATGATATGATGATGAGTATGAAAGTAAGCCGGCATATTACTTACCTTTATGATTCGATCGATTCTGATTGCTCCTTATTGATGCCTCCTTATTTCATTGATACTTACTATTGTTTATGCCTTACATACTCAGTACAATATTCGTACTGACGTCCTTTTCTTCGGACGCTGTGTTCATGCCCACAGGTAGAGAGGGAGGTGATCCAGACTCATAGGAGCTAGTGGCTAATTTGAGAGCACTCCATTTTCCGGAGGTGCCGTTGATTATTCTTTTGGTAGTAATATATATATATCCATGATTGGGCACGACAGGGTCCTGTCCCGTCCATATATCTAATACTCTAGTAGAGGCTCGTAGATACGCAGCGTGGGTAGCATGGTCCCATAGTTTGTATGTATATGCGTGTATATATCATTTTGGTAGCCAAAGGGCTTACGTTTATAAAAGTAATTATGTTTCAATTGTTCACAGATTTCTATGATTATGAGCATATAGTATGAATGAGAGCAGATAAGTAACAGAATGAGCGGTGTTCGGTGGTTAGCCCCGGATACCCGTCATGGCCCGTAGTTCGGGTCGTGACAGTCGCTTTACTCAACGCATGACATCTCAACATACTAACCACAGGACACTGTCTGCAAAGTCTCTAAGAGTAAACATCTGAATCACATAAGTCGAGACAGGGCCCCGACATACCCATATACCAATATGATAACCATAATGACTCGGCACTGCTCCAGGAAGAAAATGGAGTTTGCCAATCCCAGTTGATAGCCAATCGCTCTAGCTGAATACTTTTACACCAAAACAATGCGGGAGTGTGTTGTGTGGCGTGAACACGGCGCCCCCGAACAAAGGGACGTTAGTACGAACAATGTACCGAGTATGTAAGGCAGCAGTAATCATAAAGAATGAGATATAAGCCATAACGAAAGTATGAGAAACCACCTGTAATATGAATAGCCCCGAAGGCAGAGAATAATCATGTAAATAGCCCCAAAGGCAATGACTAGAAATGTAAATATATACCATACCCGGCCCTTTAGTAAGGGACTCGGTGAAATATAAATATATACCGTACCCGGCCCTCTAGTGAGGGACTCGGTGAAGTAATCATATATATACCGTACCAGGCCCTCTAGTGAGGGACTCGGTGAAATAATCATATATATACCGTACCCGGCCCTCTAGTGAGGGTCTCGGTGAACAATGCAATGAAACCGTGCACGAATACGTACCCGGCCCGGGACTCGGTGAATGATATATTAACAAAGCGTACCGAGTAGAATATCATGAGCAACCATATGCAAACTAAATCATCATCTGGACTCAATAGAATAATTAGAATAAACCGACACTTGAGAATCAAAGACAATTGTCATGTCAAGTACCGCTGAGAACTAGAATTCATTGGAGTCATGTATGTTCATAGTTCGCTCGTTTTATGTAATTCATGCCAAAAAGAAAGAACGGATAGCCTTAACATACCTTGTCCTCTTCTTAAGCTAATTCAAACCTAAGTCTCGGGCTTCCTCAGATCTACAACAACGTCTGTAGATACCAAACATTAGCTATAGGTACTTAGGAATTTAACCTTAAGCTAGCACGTCATTTATAGAAATTTGGACGGCATTTCCTTTATAAATTCAACAAACCCCGAGAATTCAACTCGGCATAATCATCAACAACAATACCAACAACCATATTAACAATATCAATAATTAATCCCATCGATCCAGCCCCTCAAAAATATAAAAATAGTTTCAATAATTCAAACAATAATGCGACGAGCGGTAAGCTCTGCTTGTCAATTAAACAATAGTTTTAAATCCCATCTTCGTTCCGAAATTTCTTAACAATATTAAAAACAACAACAACAACACCTCGAGGTTATTCAATTAATTTCCATTCATATAATTTCATAAGAACGATCTCCCAACACAGTCCACCGAACTACAACACGAATTTATCCTATAATTTTCGTATTTCTTTCATCTAGCAATGTAGATACGATTTGGATAAATCAAATACATCTAGGAGAGTGGATTTCTTACCTTATATGCCAAGAAATTATTCTTCCAGCTTAATTCACTTCAAAGAAATTTCCAATCCGCTCAAAACAAAATAAAACGCTGCTGCTGCGTTTTGGAAGGAAAATGCTATTTCTTTATTGGGAGGAAAACTTTGTGCGTACTCTGTTCTTAAAATGAAAAAGTTTCCAGAAATGAAAAGGAATGTTGCAACTACTCTTTGTACCAGAATCTTAAAAGAAATGAAATTAGTAGCTTAATAATTTTATCCCCCAACCTTTACATGAAGGAATCGATGTTAAAATCGGAAAATCATCGGAGGATAATCGTGTTTAAGATTAGAGTTGAAATTTAAAATTGTTGAGAGGATTCGTGCAGAGTGAAACCTCTATTTAAAGTGATGCACTTTGTCACATACAACTACAAACAAGGAAAGTAAGAAAATTGCTATTGTTCATACGAATGAGGGAGGAAGATATTCTATATAATTTTGTCCAAAAATTAGCAAACTAGTATTTAATGGTATGGCCCCCACTTTGCCATGTGTTAGCAGCGGGAGACGTCATCCTTTGCCACATGTTGCGTATTACAAATTCATAGTTTCTTGATACTTATCCCAACCAATTTGACACATAATATTAAAAAAGAAACTAAACATTTTCTAAAATAGCCAACTTTAAAAATCTGTATCTTTGTAATTGTCAAATCATAAATACAAGAAAAAGATATTTAGACACGTGCTAATATTTCGCAAATATTATGATATCTAGAAAAATAACTTGTCAAGAGAACGTATGAACACCAATATAATAATTATCCAACAATCCCGATTAATTTATTGATCTCAATTCACTTAACTAGTAATCATTCTTTTTTTTTTTTAATAAACTTCCCATACCCATTACCATGGTCATGTGACATGGCACTAGTCCATAGCCCCGTTTGGTACACATAGAATATTATTTTCAATCACCGTCATTCCACTTTCGAGTCTTAAATAATTTCGGAACTTCATTCCTTTTATACATTGATCTCTTGATTTCCATGCTTGAATATGACCAAATCCTCCGGGCTCAGGTAAATTTGCTTATGTTGGGTGGTTCAATTTTCTAGTCCAAAAATATGGGATATTATAGCTTGGACCATATTTCATTCAGATAAATTTCGAACCTCGACGAAACTTATTTTCTCCGATTGTTTAACTTCAAATCCTTACAATACATTTGTACCATCACTCTAACCACCTATAAGCCAGAGGGATAACCTTGCTTCTGTTACCAATGTCATTTAACTCGCATGCTTTCCAACGGATGAAAACACAGGATGTAACAATATGTGTCCGTATAATACCGTCGAGACAGATTTTTAATTTTATATATAGAGACCCCTAAGTCCTCATTTTTCATTTCATCATTTCTCCACACCTCAAGAAAGCTCAAGAATATTCTCTATACTTATACCAGTTTAACATATACCAAAGAGAAATCAAGAGTTGATGGAATCAAGAACATGAATGCTCATTAGGGTTTATACAAGTCAAGAACTTCTCTAGTGGTGAAGTTGGGGTTTTCTCAAGTGAAGTATTTTCATCCAAAGACCACTCCCACATTATCAAAGGTAAGCTTTATGTTCATTTCATGTTATTAGGAGTATTGAGAGGTTAAAAGACTTGGATTATGAAAGCGAGGAGGAAGTGGAGTGTAAATATGAAAATAGTAATATTCTTGAATAGTGACTTGATTTGGACTATAGTTCTTGACATGTTATGAATATAATATTTTTGTAAATGATATTAAGAGTGTTGAAGAAGCATTGTGTATTGACGAATACGATGTAGTGTGGTAATTTTAGTTATGGATGATTTGAAATGGAATTGGGAGAATCGAATAATGTATGGTTGATGAAGATTGTTGATTATGATATTATGAATGTTGTTATTAATGTTTGGGAGTTGTTATATCACAGGGAGGAAGTTTTAGAAACAAAGGAAATGCTGCCCAATTTTCATTAGCTTTAGCTTAAGCTTAAGTATGTTTCCGACCATCTAATTCTAATACGAATTCTCTTAATTGTAGAATCGTGAACATTGGGGGAAAGTGCTTAAATTGATAAAGTTAGAGCGATATCAAGGTATGTAAGGCTAGTCCCTTCCTTTCTAAGGCATGATTGACATGACTTCCCTTATCTTTCCATGACCTTCTTACATTCCAGAAACTATGAGGCAATGTTTATAAAGAGCTTCTCATGAAATAAAGATAAGAAATGTGATATGAATACAATAATGATGATGATGAGTCTAAGCCCAGAGATTCTAAAGCTCATGATATGATATTTATATGAGGCCAATGATTCGTTGATGTTATTTATTGTTGCTAGACTCACCTTATAATGCTAATTCCTTCATGGTGAGATATGATGATCATGACTACTCCATAATGAAATCGGGGGTTCTTGACCTTACGTCACCCTGATAGAGTTGTATTTTTTAATTGATTCCTAATGTATGCTATATGATAAGTATATGATGATGAGATTACACCGCGCCTAGATGGTCGGGCATGAGACCGCTAAGGTGGGCGGCTTATGATTACACCGTGCCTAGATGGCCGGGCATGACACCGCTAAGGCGGGCGGCTTGAGATAACACTGTGCCTAGATGGCCGGACATGACACCACTGGTGGGCGGCGTGTGAAAGTTACCCGGACGCAGGTTAACGATGATGGTATATATGATATGCATAACATGTGTTTTCTTTTAAAAGGTAAGCAGGTTATATCTTCACCTCATGCTTTATTACTTCTTTATTATGCTAGTATTATTCATGCCTTACATACTTAGTACATTTTCCGTACTGACGTCCTTCTTTTCTTTGGACGTTGTGTTCATAGGAGCTACTCGACGGTTACGGGGAGCTCTCCATTATTCCGGAGGTGCCATTTTTGAATTATTATTTTGTGTATATATTTGGGCACGACGGGGTCCTGTCCCGTCCTTATGTCTAGTACTCTAGTAGAGGCTCGTAGATACGTACGTGTGGGTAGCAAATATTCCATGATGACTACATTGTATATTTGTACATCGTTTTGATGGCCCAAGGGGCTTATGAATATGAATGTAGATATGTTTTGGAAGTGATAATGGTTTCCTTATGGCTAGTTGTGTGGATAATAATAAACGTATTCAAGATGAGTTTAGTGGTAAGTATGATTGGGTGGTGCTCGGTAGGGTAGCTCAGTGCCGTCATGGGGTATATCTTTCAAAAAATACTTGACACCTGAATCTTTCCGTACGGGGTGCCATTTTTGAATTATTATTTTGTGTATATATTTGGGCACGACGGGGTCTCGTCCCGTCCTTATGTCTAGTATGAAGAGGCTCGTAGAGCATGGATGCAAATATTGACTACAGTATATTTGTACATCGTTTTGAATCAAGGGGCTTATGAATCATGAATTTTGTGGATAACAATATTGTGTGTGGAAATTGCAGTTTAGTGGTCGTATATGGCACTACACGGGCCGTAAAGTGATTTACGGAATCCGTATAGTGCGAGTCGACGAAGAGCCATGGATGTGTTGATAAGTTGGGAATGGCCAATCATGAATTTTGTCAACAATATTTGTGAAATTTAAGTGGTCGTATTGAATTGTGATTTAAATACGACCCAATATACGGCCGTTAAGTGTTGAATTGGTTAAAGGACGGACCGTAAGGACGGGTCGTAAAGCTCGTGTCCTTCGATCAAACTTTCTCGTTTTCCTTATGCTTAAATACGGCCATGGAGGACGGACCGTAAACCAGAATACGGTCCGTAAACTGTGGTTTACGACCACTGTTCATCCCGACAATAATTCATTAAAGATCAGATTTTGGGAGTTTTAAAAAGGGACTTAAGCCCATTTCACTTCATTTTTCTCCAAGGAGCTTCAAGAAACCTCTAGAGAGTCCCAAACATTTCATCCATGAGAAATCCCTAGAAATCAAGGATCAATAGCAAGAAATCAAGAGAATCAAGTAAAGGAAACCCATTAAAAGTCTTCCAAGTCAAGAAATGCAAATGGAGAAAAACTAGGGTTTTGCTCATAAGGTGGAGTGTTATCAACCAAAGCTTGTTCCTACATCATCTAAGGTAAGATTCATGATATTTATATGTCGCTTAAGGTATTTAAGAGTTAAAATGCTTGGACATATAAGAGTGTAGCCAAATGGGTCATGAATGATGAATAGTGACGTTTTGAGAAATAGTTCGAATCAAGTTGTGATTGTTGTTGTGTTGTGGTGTGAATGCATTATAAATTACATTTAGAACATGAAATAAGCATTGGATGTGAGAGAATGAGACGATGGACTTTTAGCTATAATTATGGAGAATTGGTATGAAATTATGAAATGCGAATAAGGCAAATGAATGACGATTGTTACTAGTGATATTATGATTGTTGGTATGAATGATTGAGGGTTGATATGGAATATGGCGGAAAGTAGTATAAACAAAAGGAAACGCTGCCCGATTTTCTTTAGCCTTAAGAAGTATGTTCTTGTAATTGATTAACTAATGACGATACGAACCCTCTTAAAGGTAAAGACGCAAGCGTTGAAAGAGGACGAGCCAGCAATAGAGTAGCTAAACAGCGAAGGTATGTGAGGCAAATCCCTTTCTTCCTAAGGCATGAGTCCTATGGCATGAAAATCCTCGTTACTATAAATGTCCCTATCTCTAAAAAAGTAAAGATCCTCACTCATGAATAGCTATACGAGATAAGAGATACGAGTTGAATATGATGATGATAATAGTAAGCTAAAGTCTAGAAATGCTATAGCCTATGATATGATGCCTCTAAGAAGCTAATGATGTCATTGATGTAACCTAACGATATTGACTATTACACCGCACCTATAGGGTCGGGCAGTTATTACAGTTATGCATATATGATAAAATATGGTAGCAATATGTTAAGCCACGATACGCCCATGAAATGTATGATAGTGATGTTAAGTACGATGGAACCAGGATATGCTTATAAAACGATTCATAATCATAAATCTATAAGATGTAAGATAATGAGTATATGGTATGTAGGCACAGATATATGTTGATGACGCTAGAGTAAAACAAAGCCACAACATGACTATGAAACGAGTGATAGTAATGAGCCTATGATGCATGTACGATATGAGATATATGTGATGTGGTCGAGCCCTCGTGGCCGAATACGATATGCTGTCGAGCCTATGAGGCCGAATACGGATAATGATAAAATGCGTATAAATAAACGCGACATGATGATAAGTTTATGCATGTGTTATGATGAATGCAGGATGATGACTAGCTATGTTAAGGGCATGATAACCCTATGTGATGTATATGTATATATGTATGTATCGAGCCCAGAGGGGCCGAGTACGTGTACCATTAAGTCTATCGAGCCCATGAGGGCCGAGTACGGATGCGTTAAGCCCATCGAGCCCAAGAGGGCCGAGTACGAATGCCATCAAGTCTATCGAGCCCAGAGGGCCGGTACGTATCGAGCCCGGCCGCTAAGCCCATCGAGCCCATGAGGGCCGAGTACGTATACCAGTAATGCCATCGAGCCAAGAGGGCCGAGTACGTATGCTAGCGATCCCATCGAGCCGAAGGGGCCGAGTACGAATGATACTAACATATATGAATACGAGTATGCTACATGTATGGTACCGTTATGAATGCGGTTATGTTATATATCTATATGTATGATTATGTTATATGATTAGCATACGCATCACGATGTGAGTACGAATGAGATAAGTATATGATATCTTTACGAGTACGCTTATGCTATGTATATCGGTGATTAGAGTACGGATATGTTAATACCATGTAAGTGCCGAGTAAGGGCCATGTATATGCAAAGTACGTGGTACGAGCATGAGTATGACGAGGAACTAGATACGACAGGTAAGTAAGTAAAAGATATGAATGTATGTGTACGAGCACGAAATAGAACATGGAACGTCCCTACGGAAAACAGGTAAGTACTATGAAGAGAATGTTAATGTCTCCCATCTTATGATATTTCATATATTACCGTTATGTTTCTCCATCATTACTGCTCATGCTTTACATACTCAGTACAATATTCGTACTGACGTCCTTTTCTTTGGACGCTGTGTTCATGCCCCGCGGGTAGACGAGGAGACGGTGCCGATTCGCGTAGCCATCGGCGGAGTTACGGAAGCCCTCCTTTATTCCGGAGGTGCTATTTCGAGACATCATTTTGTGTACATGTATTTTGGGCACGGCGGGGTCTGTCCCGTCCATATGTCTAGTATTCGGTAGAGGCTCGTAGATACGTATGTGTGGGTAGTATGGTCCCATAATCATTATGTAAATGGAAGCCTATGTATATTATTATTATTATTATTTTGATAGCCCAAAGGGCCTACGTTATATAAGTAAATATGTTCTATACGAAAGTCGTTTTCTATGATTATACACGATGAGAGAAATGAATAAAGACGAGGTTAAGCAATAGAATAAGGGGTGCTCGGTGGTCGGCCTCGTGTACCGTCGCGGCCCGTAGGTCGGGTCGTGACAAAAGTGGTATCGAGCCGAAAGGACTTTCAAAGTCCTAGGAAGTGTCTACGAGCCGTGTCTAGTAGAGTCTTGTTTATGGTGTGTTGCGCGCCACACTAATAAACAAGAGGCTACAGGGCATTTAGGAAAATGACCATCTTTCTTCATATGAGATCGTGCGATAGAGCCAAGTATAAGATGAAATTCCTCCCTAATGAGTATGTTATGATTTCAGAAATGCCGCCAAAAGGGAAAGCTAAAGCCGCCCAGAGGCAGGCAGAAATAGAGCCGCCTATGAATATAGATGAGGGCGAATCCCATGATGAGGTTCCATCTAATACCTCCACCATTCCGCCCGTTACGGAAGAGCAAGAAGGGGCTTCAGCTCCAGCTCCTATGCCTACAGTTCCTCCACCATCTACTTCAGGCCAACAAGTGGCCGAGGCCATTAATTTATTGACACAGATAGTTGCCACCTGAGCACGGCGGCAAGATTCGGGCTCGAGTGACGAGCCGCTAGTACTAGAGCCCGTGATTTCATGAGCTTGAATCCCCGGAGTTTTTCGGGTCGGCGGGTGAAGACCCTCAAAGCTTTATTGATGAAATGTTGAGAACATTGAGGATTATTCATGCCTCTGAAACCGAATCAGTGGAGTTAGCATCTTATAGACTCCGGGATGTGGCAGTTCTATGGTACAATAATTGGAGAGCGTCGAGGCAAGAAAATGCGCCCCCTCCCGTGTGGCCGGAGTTCGTCGATGCCTTTATTCGTCATTATTTGCCACCCGAGGTTCGCCGAGCTAGAGCGGATAGGTTCTTACATCTAAAGCAAGGCAATATGAGTGCCCGGGAGTATAGCCTTCAGTTTAATTCATTGGCTAGATATGCTCCGATGATGGTGGCCGACATGGGTGACAGAGTGTACAGGTTTGTGAGCGGCTTAGGGCCACATTTATATCAAGAATGTTTAACGGCTTCATTGCAAGACGGGATGGATATTTCCCGCATTCAAGCCCATGCCCAAAATTTAGAAGAGCAACAACAACGGCCGCAAAAGGATGAACGTGGAGGTGACAAGGGGCAAAGTAAGAGGGCCAGATCCATGGGTGCCGATAGCAACTATAGAGGAAGCTCGAGGAAGTCATATTCTAGGCACTCAGGCCAGGGGTCCGATTACTCCATTCATTCCGGACCGAGTCAGAGTTTCAGAGAGTTGGGCTCTCGGTATAGAAGTGATTCGGGCCAGACGAGATCATCCATACCACAATGTACCCAGTGCGGTAAACAACATTGGGGACCATGTCGAGTGGGATCGGATGTTTGCTATAGTTGTGGCCAGTCAGGTCATATTATGAGAGAGTGCCCATTTCGAGGTGGCAGGCGTGCGGTCCAGCCCACGGGGTCCGCAGCCGGGTCTTCATCATCCATGCGCCCCGCGGGACGAGACTCCCAGACATTAGCAGTGCGGGGTAGAAGCAGGGGGAGAGCATCTAATTCAAGTGGTCCTCGGATCGTACGTATGCATTGGGCCGAGCGACGGGATCCGAGTCACTCCCCGATGCCGTCGTCGCGGGTATATCTACATTGTTGATTATGTGCTAAAGGAAGAATAAATAATTGTAGCAATAAGCAAAGTATAAATTGAGAAGTTACATTATGTAGCGATGGTAATGGGGAAAGAATGATATGTGGTATTATGGTTCTCAAGTTTAAGGAAGTAAGATGTGAAGAGGGATGATAGCGATGACGATGAGTTACGACTATAAGGAGCTACTTATGTATAGAGTAAAGGGAAGAGGGAAGATATGAGTATGTTAAGCCCCCACATATAGATTATCGTAGCTATGGATCATCAGAAACAGCACGAATAAGACGCAACATAGTAAGAGGTATATGAATTAAAGATTTGAAGGCAAGACTGTGAATTTAAAAATGGTATAGGCTAAACCCCAAAAGGGGGGGGAGCGAGGAAAAAGGAACGCAAGTGTAGAAAGTTAACGATAGACCCTAAGACGTGTCAAATAGATGTGATAAGCGATGATAGTAACGATGTTAAGAGATGCTTATGATCTTATATGTATATGTGCCAATATATGACTATTATGGAAACCCCGAGCTTGTATGACCGGGTAGAGTACGATATATGTGTATGAGTATGTATACATGATGATGAGCGCGCACCACTATAGTTGGGTACGGATGACCACGGGCCTTGGCCGGGCCAAGTATGTGAAGTACCGATTCTTCGTAGTCGGGTATGTTGTGTAGATATTATGTACACGCTATGTAAGTGCTATGCACACGAATATGTTAAGCATGTGTAATATATACGATATGTAAATGATGCGAATACGAGTGAAAATATGTTACGACTATAGAAATGCGATGAGTATGAGTATGTAAATGAATGTGACCATGAATAGAGATATGGCTATGAACACAAATATGTGTATGGATGAGGATATCCGTATATGTATAGGTGTATACGCACATGAATCAGCTAAGAACGGTGATATGACTTGCAAGCAATCATGCTTCGCTAATGAAACCAAGCGAGATAGAGTTGCAAACCATGTAAGATTTAATATCGTTATTGAGCAAGAAAGAGAATCGACAAGGCGCAGAAATTAAATGAAAGGTATGGTGAGAGATGGTGAGAAAGGAGGAATTAAATCCTCGACAAAAGGGTTAATTTGTCATAGAGGGGGATGCATTAATGAAGTGTAATAGTTAGAGTATCTGAACACCCCTATTTCCATCATTACTCAGATATTATGTCCCCTAATTGTGGATTGTGTTGTGGCCCTGTGAGGCAATGATATTATGGGTTGTTGTGACGGAGGATAGCGCCATATTACAAAGGAAACTCGGCGAAATTTTTCTAGAATCCTCGAGTGTCGAACATTCGAGGACGAATGTTCCAAAAGGGGGAAGAATGTGACACCTCGGAATCTTTCCGTACTTGAGTGACGAGTAGATCGATGAAGAGCTTGAGTATATGATGTGTCGATAAGTCGGGAATGGCCAAACATGAATTTTGTGGAAATAATAAAGTTGCGAAAATTCCCAGCCAGTGGTCGTATAGTGCACAATACGGCCCGTAAAGTGATTTACGGACCGTATAGTGCGATCGTCCTCAAGCGATCAAAAATCTCAAGTTTCTGTTAAGTGTTGAAATGGTTAAATACGACCCAGTATACGGCCCGTAAACTGGAGGACGGACCGTAAACCGGGACGTAAACTGCCGTGTCCTTCAGCCAGACTTTCTGTTTTCCTTATGCTTAAATACGGCCATGGAGGACGGACCGTAAACTAGTATTCATCCCGACAATAATTCATTAAAGATCAGATTTTGGGAGTTTTAAAAAGGGACTTAAGCCCATTTCACTTCATTTTTCTCCAAGGAGCTTCAAGAAACCTCTAGAGAGTTCCAAACATTTCTTCCATGAGAAATCCCTAGAAATCAAGGATCAATAACAAGAAATCAAGAGAATCAAGTAAAGGAAACCCATTAAAAGTCTTCCAAGTCAAGAAATGCAAAGAGAGAAAAACTAGGGTTTTTGCTAAGGGTGTTATCACCACTCCAAAGCTTGTTCCTCCATCATTTAAGGTAAGTTTCATGATATTTACATGCTATTTGAAGTATTTATTGAGTTAAAATTTATGGATTATAAGAAGTGTACAACAAATGGGTCATGAATGATGAATAGTGACGTTTTGAGAGATAGTTTGAATCAAGTTGTGATTGTTGTTGTGTTGTGGTGTGAATGCATTATAAATGACATTTAGAACATGAAATAAGCATTGGATACGAAAGAATACGACGATGGATTTTTAGTCATGATTATGGAAAATTGGTATGAAATTATGAAATGCGAATAAGGCAAATGAATGACGAGTGTTGTTAGTGATATTATGACTGTTGGTATGAAGGATTGAGGGTTGATATGGAATATGGCGGAAAGTAGTATAAACAAAAGGAAACGCTGCCCGATTTTCTTTAGCCTTAAGAAGTATGTTCTTGTAATTGATTAGCTAATGACGATACGAACCCTCTTGAAGGTAAAGACGCAAGCATTGAAGGAGGACGAGCCAACAATAGAGTAGCTAAACGACAAAGGTATGTGAGGCAAATCCCTTTTCTTCCTAAGGCATGAGTCCTATGGCATGAAAATCCTCGTTTACTATAAATGTCCCTATCTCTAAGAAAGTAAAGATCCTCACTCATGAATAGCTATACGAGATAAGAGATACGAGTTGAATATGATGATGATAATAGTAAGCTAAAGTCTAGAAATGCTATAGCCTATGATATGATGCCTCTAAGAAGCTAATGATGTCATTGATGTAACCTAACGATATTGACTATTACACCGCACCTATAGGGTCGGGCAGTTATTACAGTTATGCATATATGATAAAATATGGTAGCACTATGTTAAGCCACGATACGCCCATGAAATGAATGATAGTGATGTTAAGTACGATGGAACCAGGATATGCTTATAAGACGATTCATAATCATAAATCTATAAGATGTAAGATAATGAGTATATGGTATGTATGATGCACGGATATATATATGGATGACGCTAGAGTAAAACAAAGCCACAACATGACTATGAAACGAGTGATAGTAGTGAGCCTATGATGCATGTACGATATGAGATATATGTGATGTGGTCGAGCCCTCGTGGCCGAATACGATATGCTGTCGAGCCTATGAGGCCGAATACGGATAATGATAAAATGCGTATAAATAAACGCGACATGATGATAAGTTTATGCATGTGTTATGATGAATGCAGGATGATGACTAGCTATGTTAAGGGCATGATACCCCTATGTGATGTATATGTATATATGTATGTATCGAGCCCAGAGGGGCCGAGTACGTGTACCATTAAGTCTATCGAGCCCAGAGGGCCGAGTACGGATACTGATAAGCCCATCGAGCCCAAGAGGGCCGAGTACGAATGCCATCAAGTCTATCGAGCCCATGAGGGCCGAGTACGTATGCCGCTAAGCCCATCGAGCCCATGAGGGCCGAGTACGTATACCCGTAATGCCATCGAGCCAAGAGGGCCGAGTACGTATGCTAGCGATCCCATCGAGCCGAAGGGGCCGAGTACGAATGATACTAACATATATGAATACGAGTATGCTACATGTATGGTACCGTTATGAATGCGGTTATGTTATATGTATGATGCTTATATGATATCTATACGAGTATGATTATGTCACGTATGATATACCATATATCTTTACGAGTACGCTGAGATATATATGTATATCTTTACGAGCACGATTAGAGTACGGATATGTTAATACCATGTAAGTGCGAGTAAGGGCCATGTATATGCAAAGTACGTGGTACGAGCATGAGTATGACGAGGAGACTAGATACGAAAGGTAAGTAAGTAAAAGATATGAATGTATGTGTACGAGCACGAAATAGAACATGGAACGTCCTACGGAAAACGGTAAGTACTATGAAGAGAATGTTAATGTCTCCCATCTTATGATATTTCATATATTACCGTTATGTTTCTCCATCATTCTTGCTCATGCTTTACATACTCGGTACAATATTCGTACCGACGTCCTTTTCTTTGGACGCCGTGTTCATGCCCACGGTGTAGACGAGGAGACGGTGCCGATTCACAGTAGCCATCAGCGGAGTTGCAGAGGCCCTCCTTTATTCCGGAGGTGCTATTTTGAGACATGATTCTGTGTACATGTATTTTGGGCACGGCGGGGTCCTGTCCCGTCCATATGTCTAGTATTCCAGTAGAGGCTCGTAGATACGTATGTGTGGGTAGTATGGTCCCATAATCATTATGTAAATGGAAGCCTATGTATATTATTATTATTATTATTTTGATAGCCCAAAGGGCCTACGTTATATAAGTAAATATGTTCTATACGAAAGTCGTTTTCTATGATTATACACGATGAGAGAAATGAATAAAGACAGGTTAAGCAATAGAATAAGGGGTGCTCGGTGGTCAGCCTCGTGTACCCGTCGCGGCCCGTAGGTCGGGTCGTGACAGCCCCTAGTCGGGTCGTGACAGTTTGCATGGAAATTAGGGTTTCGGCTAGAGAGCATTTATGGGACTAGAATTTTTAGCAGACCAAATTTTGTGTTAAGTTCTTCTTCTTCTCCCATCTCCTCTTCTCCTTTTATTACTTTTATTATTTTGGTATCACGTAGATCATTATCTTTATGTGTGTATTACTATATGTTGCTCCATTTATTTTGCATCTTATCGGGAGCAATCTCGCTATCCCGCAAAGGTAGAGGGTAAGGTCTACATAAATCATACCCTCCTCATACCCCACTTGTGGGATTACACTTGGTATGTTATTGTTGTTGCAGGCGTGCAACCTGAGCCAACCATATCTTATAACCAATGTGAACATAATACTTACCTCTTTTCTGACCCTTAAGACCATTTCATATCTCCTTTTCAATGCTCATCCATCAAGTATATAAGTATGAATGAATACAATATTGTTAGGTTGCACGCCCAAATTCCTATCCTAATCAATATCCAATTTTCTCCTAAGGATGGAACACGTTACTTTACCTGTTCTATGCTAGCGTCTTGCAGAATATAAATTGCAGGTAAGTAAAGAACACAATGATTTTTACGTAGAAACCACCCGGATCACAAAGGCGATAAAAACCACGACCTACACCTCCGTGGGATTTTCCCCAAAATTCCGTTACAACAATGAGCCTCTGAAAATTCAAGTTACAACCTCTGTAACCTAGGAACTAACCTCTAATCCCTATCTTACTAATCAACCTCTGACTAGCAAGCAACCTCCAAGTTGAACTCTAACTTGAAGTTGAATTAACAACTTTTTGTATCTAACTGTAATGCTTCTAATAAAACGAATAAAGATACAACTCGATAACAACCTAATACAATTTTTCTAGGCTCAAGAACTGTAAATATAAATTCTATTCTACAGCTTCTTCAATCGTCTTCTCGTACTAGGGGCGCACGCCTGGATTCTTGAATATTCTTGATATATCTTTTGATCGCTCAATATTCTGAATTCTCTCTTTGTGGGTGCGCAAACCTTCTTCTTGGTAAGACTTGGATATTTATAACATTGAGTACACAGCAGGTTAGCAAACACAAAACCCTTTTCGAGTAGGCCCATGAGATGTTAGGGTTTGTGTTATATTTGGATTCTTACCTTGTTGAGTCCACTTCTTGTCAGTATAGAAGTCTTACTAATCCCAAATATGGCAAGGAAATCTGCATACTTGACCTCCAAGTCTTTACCATAAAACTACAAATCCTAGTTGTTGCAGGACTTGTACTGGAACATGTTCACGAACCTGTTTCATCCACCTGGTTCGTCTGCCTCTGAATCTCTGCACTGTCTGAGATGGAACATGTTCACAAACCTGTTTCATCATCCCCTTCTCATTCATTCCTGAGACTCTATCTTGAGCCTGTTTTTCTGATGGATGATGGAACATATTGACAAACCTGTTTATTGATCATGTGTTGCTCTATGTCTGTCTTCTTTCACTTCATTCAGATTTATTCCTTTCTTAAATAAATCATGTCCTAAGCCTTGTATCAGCTCTGTGACTCTAACCATGTTCTTGCTTTGTGTTGGAACATGTTTGCAAACCTGGTTCATATGCTTTGTCTGCAACTCTCTTTACTTTGAACAAAATAGATCTGAGTCATCTTTACCATTGTTCTCATGATCTCCATCCTCTGATTCAGTTATGCCTTGCACCTTTATCTGTTTTGTTCTGTATCTATCTGGTGATTGATCATGTATTGTTTCACCCTCATATCTGATCATTGCTCTTATATGTGTCTTGACACACATATGTTGATCATCTATGTTCATGTGTTTGCGTTTGTCTCTGCTGCTTCTTTGCAATGGAGCATGTCTGTGGACCTGTTCTAACCATTTTTGTACTGCATGCTTTTTTGAGTCTTTCACACGTTTGGAACCTCTGTTTCATCTCAGCTAATTTATCGAGGTTTGTTCCATTCTTACATATACCTAGCTTTGGTTTTTTCTGCTTTATTGACACTCTTTGTCTAAGCTGATTCACTAGCTCTTCTCATATATTTCTTGATCAACTATAGTTCAGCTTTCAATCATGCCTTTAAGCTGGTTTACTTGTTTCGAGTTTTTACTTTTTCAATCATCAAAACTTCACTCATGGCATTCTGCCAACAAATTTCTCCTTTTTGATGATGACAAGCACATGGCCTTTAGTCAACTGTGTATCCTGTTCCAGTCATCTCATATTCCAGTTTTCTTAACGTAAACCAGGTTAGCATTAGTCAAAAAGCATATATGCACACATTAAATTAACCTTCCCCCTTTTGGCATCATTAAAAAGTTAATCACAGAACCAATCAAGCACTGTTCAATATTAAACTCATGGCCACTGGGGCTATCACATGTACACAATATAATAGGACAGTTACTCAATAAGTCAAAACATTCGAGTCATATAGAGAAGGCATAGAGTCATAAGATATGCAACAGTTAATCAATAATTCTTTTCATTTACATCAACAAGTACAATTCCATGATTTCAGTTAAATACACATATCATTTATACTTAGACTGGGGACTTAGACGCTGAGAATTGTTACAAGGAAGGTAATTTTCATGGCCACATTCTAGGAATTCCTATATAGGAGATGTGAAGAGGCTTTTGCCTCAAAGGGTAGTATCATTTGCAGACCACAAGCTCATCTCATTTGAGTGACGATCACGTTTGACCCAATTATCATCAAAATCAGTAGAAGGAGCGTCATTTTTTTTCTTTTGATCTGAATCAGGTTGTATCTAATAAGATATTAAAATTTATTCCCCTTAGAATACCTTCTAGCACTTGCAGCTCAATATTCAGATCATGCTCATCCCTTACCCCAAGAATATCCACCATATTTTGTCCACCGATTTTACCTATGAGTACAAAGAACCGAATTGTTCGTCTTTCCCATATGGTTCTTCTTTGTTTCATCCTTCTTTATTTATTAAAGAACCCTTATGCCTTTATTGCACGTTCTTTCCATTTGGCTAACCCTGTTATTCTGATCCGAGCTTGTATTATCAAACAACTCATTTCTCTTGAAGAGATATTGCTTTATCGATTTCTCCCTCACTCTCCTTTGTTTCAGAGATTTTATCATATTCCCCCTGTCTATATGCTCCATCCAAATTTTCTTTTCACCTCTTCAGTGGGTATGTACATGTATATAACTGGGAATGGTGGATTAAGGAGAAAGATCACAATAATATGGGCTGAGGTAGAGGAGTTTTTTAGAGTATGAGAGGGAAGAGTTTGTCGGAACTGAAGATGATTTGGACTTTTTTTTGTCAATTTGATTCCGTGGTGAAAGAGTGGTGTGGATGAGATTTGAGCCCTGTTTACGTGATTTAAATAGCCGTGCTATTTTGGAATAAGGTGGTGTGAACAACAATTGAAAAAGTCTTCTTGGAAAGCGGATAACTTGATTGTGGCAGGTTTATAAGAAGGTTATCGTGACTTACTTTTCACTTCTCAACACACACTTAATGACGGCTATAGTTGGCTGGGGTAATGACAACAGGTTGTTTAAGTTGTTCCAAGATCTGAGCATTTAATTGACTGCAAGAGACAGAATACGTACCTGAAGTGTAGATGACTAGCCATATGAAATCTTTAATATTGATGTCAGTTCTATGACAGTCATTATGTTAGACTTTTAGGAGATCATGAACCTATTATGGTATAGGACATACAACTAAATATACAAGACTGAGTAAAATATTTTAATTACTTTTGAATAACACACAGTCTGAGACAATCTTTCTAGCCAATTTCAAGGAACAATGTGCAGCTTAATCATTCTCAATACTAACATAATTATTCCTTTTCACCCTTTTGATAATTACTTCACCATAATCAACGAAGGAACCTTTTAGCACATTATTACCAGTTGCGTACCCTACATAACCTATGGTAGTCCTCTGATATCCATCTTTCTTGATGTTCCAGCGGAGATTTGTACATTTCAGCACTTCTCTGGATTAGGTTGAACTACTTGTTCCAGTTGACTGTCTTCGCGCTTCTGGATAGAATAGGTTTTTCAACCTGTTTCAGGGTTACATAAGTACTTACCATTTGAATGTATTCTTTGTCACGACCAAACCGGAGGGCCATGATAGCACCCGGAGCTAACCTACCGAGTACCACAAGACATACATGCATCACTATTGTCACGACCCAACTTCACTAAAGTCATCAGGGCACCTACCTTTCCCACCTCGGTAGGCGAACCCTTAACCCAACATTTCATAAACACATGAATAGATAATAAATAAGCGGAAGAAAATAGAATAACGGAAGTTTAGCGATAATAATATAAGGAAGCGGAAACAAGAGAAGAAAACACCCCGGTATCTGTTCTGGTCAGACAAGAACATCTAACTAAATACTACAAGTCTGAATAATTAAAATACATCAATAGTCTCAAAACATATGCCTTAGACCGGAAATAAAGACATAGTAGTTAGAGGAGTCTTCGGGCAGCGAACATCCTCATGCTCGCCCTGTAAGACTCGAATCAGGAAATCCTCGAATAGTCAGCCACGAGGAGTAGAAGTCGATCCCACCTGATACTCTGCATTCATAAAAGAACGCAGCAAGTGCAGGCCAGTACAAACAACAAGTACTGGTAGGTATCATAGGCCGACTAAGACTAGCTAGCGTATATAAAGACAACAAAGCAAGATAAACACATAAACGAACAAGTACAAGTCAACAATAAGCCGTATCCACGGTACAAGTCATCACCTATGTTGTAGAATCTAAACCCCTGTGCCAAGTCTCAGTACAGCAATCCGAATCAGTACATCACAGTAGTATCACAATAACAAGCAGAAACCAAGATACAATGCAATCCAATAATGTATGTAGGATAAAGGCAATGCATATGCAGCTTTGTACAACATGTCTCGGACAGAATGACTCCACGTCTCGGCGATCATGACCCATGGGGGACCCGCGAAGAACATGTACCACCCGCTCCGAAATATGACCTCGGATCACGAGCACACTCTCACGATCCCGGCAAAGACCTCGAGCATCGGACACTCTATCTTTCTCGACAAGAAACCTCGGGCAACGAAGACTCATCTTTCTTTTACGCTTTCCGACAGAAACCTCGGAGGCTACACTCTCTCACATATTATCATCTGTATCGGAACCATGCATATGTCAGTGTATCATGGAAATGCGTATGAATATGATGAAATGTGATATCAAGAACCAATTCTATCCGAAAACAGTACCACACATGGCACCCAAGTAATATCAATAGTAAGGCTACACAATAAGCCACAATGGAATCACAACTCTCAACAGTACCTCTATTACGCCTCTCGTTCTCGTCATAGTAGAACCTATAGTTTCATAGTCGGGTATGCCCTTGTAATTGAGACTCGTGTTTGATTTTCGGAGATAGAAAGTGCCTTACCCCACGTATAAAGGTACCAACAGGTATTCCTGGCAATTTACAGAGTTAGAAGTTGAACGAATCGAATTGACACGATCTGAGCTGAACCTGAGAAAATCTGCAGACACTAGTCATCGTCGACGGGCCATCATTGTGCGGCGTTGACAAGGTTCCGCAGCTAGAAATCTGCAGGCGTAGGTCGATGAACCGTCAACACATCGACGGGTCAATGACCTGTCCGTCGAACCGAACCGCTGGAGCTTTTTAATTTCCAAGTATAAATATATGGTTCACGACCTTATTTCTTATTTTCCTCCATTCCAAATCAGAGAAACCCTAATATTTACTCTCCCAATATTTTCCATTATTATTAGTGGATATTTGGTAAGGTCCGAGCCCCGTGGACCCGTGCTTTTCAAGAAGAAGGTAGTTTCTAGCGTTTCTTCAAGTTGTGAAGCTTAGAGAGCTGGAGTTGAAGTTGATCTTTGGAATCTTAGACCCCTCGAGGTATGTAAATGATTTCTACCCTTATATTTAAATTGATTACAGAGAGTTTTAGTGGTTTTAAGCGAAGAGAGGGTATTTGTGGAATAGGTAAGTTGATGAAGATTAAGGTAGTGATTTGAGGCTATTTTAAGAGATGATTGGGGATAGATTTGAGTATATATTTATATATAAGTGTTGTTATTGTTGTTATGGTTGATGTTGGATTGAATGGGAAGTTGAAGGGCTGTTAAGCTTATAAGGGAAATGTTGCCCATAATTTGTCAAGCTCTATTCGTATGTAAAATGATTAGTAAGCGAGGTAAATAGTCTAATTAAGGCTTACATTATCTTAATTGTAGACTTCCAAGTTCGAGAGGTAGAAGTTGGATGATTGGGTATACTTCAAGGTATGTTAAGGCTTTTCCTTCTTTCTTTTGGCATGACCTTATGATACGAACCAACAACGAGTAAGCGAGCTTCCATATTACTCTACGCTTAGAAGCATTAGGAGTGCTTCAGTCTTTGATGTTGATGTTGTTACATCCCGTCTTTTTGCATAATCGGAAAATTCGAAATAATTGTGAATTGTGAGAAAGAAGGCCATGTTTGAAATTTTCTTAGTATGTGTATGTCGGTTATGGAGATTTGAGCGTGAAACACCGGAGAAGGCCTAAGGGCAAAATTGGAATCTTGGAAATTTATTTCGGGAATTTCAAAACAAGAATTACAATGAATTGGGCCAAAAAAAAAAAAAAAAAAAAAAAACAAAGGCCCAAAGGGGAGGCCCAACCGGCCAACAAGGCCTAAGTCCATGGAAATTAATTAATTGTGCATGTGATTAATGATATAAAGGGGATAAGCTCTCTAGAAATTTCAAGAAAATCAAAACAAATCCAAGAAAAAGAAAAGAGAGGCAATCGGCTAGAGAAAAAGAGAGGAGAAAAGAAAAGAAGAAAAATCCTTGGAGCCAAATCCTTGGTTCAAAAATTCAATTCTTGTGGAATTATTACTAAGTGCAAGAGCCTCTACAAGTTGGTATAATTGGTTTGGCAAGAAACCATCTTTGGTGGCAAGTGAAGAAGTGAAGGAAAGGTAAGAATTTCATGTTTTTATTATGTTATGGAAGGTTATATGTATGTTATGGTGTATGGAATGGTATGGAAATCATGGAATTGTGTTTGTGTGATGTGTGAGCCGTGTATGTGTGTGTGTATATGTAGCCGTGTATGTGTATGGTTGTGCATGGAAGATGTGTTGCATTTTAAGTTGAATTCTAGTTGTGTTTATGGTGGAATTCATGTTGGAAATGAAAGTAGAATGAATTGATGGAAGTTGGAAATTATGGAATGTAGCCGTGTGGTGTTTGGTATGAAATGAAAGTTAATTAAATTATTTAGTATGTCAATTGTGTTGTTGAAGTCTTGTGATGAAGATGGAAGAATAATGGTTTAAGTTAACTTGAAGAATTGGTTGTTAAGTTGTTGTCGGAAAGTATGCGATTTTATTATAGATTATGTAATATTGGAAATGAAATTGTGAGATGCAAATTATGAAAGTTGTTAATGGAATTGAGAGTTAAAAGTATGCCATGGAAGTTTATGTTGGAAGTTTTGAGCGAAATATGATTTCGGTGGAATTTTTGCATAACTTGTGAAATAATGCGAAATGCTCCTTAATTGTATTTGAATGTTCTTGCATGAGTAAATGAGTATGAAAACGTTGATATTAGTTTGGAAATGTGAAGTTAGTTGGAAATTGTTGCTTTATGAAGAAAGAAGATTAACTATGTTAGTAAGCGTTTTAGTTCGGTTGTTGTTGTTATTGGTGTTTTTGTTGGGTTGTTGTTGATTATTTTGAGCCGAGTTGAATCTCGGGGATGTCATATTTATAGGGGAAGTCTTTGCCGAAATTTCGGTAGCCAAGTATAACCCCAAGATTTGAAATGTTAGCTTGCATGAATAGTAAGCGGTAAGGATGACCATTTGCGGTTTTTGGACGAAACGGGAATGGAGATTTGAGGAGCGTAAGGCGTAATCCGGTATGTAAAGCCTTCCCTATCCTTCTTTGGCATGTTCTGAGTGTAGTAGGCTTGGAAGCGAGCCTCGATCACACTCCTGCTTCTCAGAATTCGAAATTGAAATTAGCGCAAAATCCGTCAGTAAGACTGAACCAATTTCTTCTCAAATTGACCTATAAGTATGCAACTTCCATAAATGGAGTCGAAACACTCTAGGATGATTATGGACGACTCCCTAAGGTCTATTATTTATAATTTACGTACTTTATTATGGTTGGGTCCGAGGTGGGCCCACAATACCCTGATACTCCCGGTGTGGTTCAAATTGATCTCGTTTCTCTCGTTTTTCATAAGTACCTCTTAATTATGTTCGTCCGCTAACTAATAAGCATTATGACCGTCTTTCCGAGTCGACTATTATTCCGACCTCCGAACGATTACGAACACTGCGTTCGATATGATGCGCCTATTTCGATTTGGCTTATCTTCGAATTATTTCGATTCATTTTGTACGTATGTCGGTCCGTATGTATATGGTCTCTCATTTGTACGGTTCGTGGATGCCTCAATGCTTCCTTCTTTGCGCTCGGGCCGGGCCCCGTGATTCGTGCACTCGCCGCATTGTTCACCGCGTCCCTCGGATGTGCGGGCCGGGATACGTCCGTATCCGATCCGGATCCGATTATGATTTGATTATGATCTCGATTATGTGATATTATGGGGATGGCGGCCAGGATGGCATTTGATCCGATTCGTCGTCCACCGCGTCCGTACTACGGGGCGGGTTCGTTACCGCGTCCCTTATTAAAGGGCCGGGATCCGTTCGTACGTGATCGGGATCCGATTTCGATATGTCCGTTCGCATATGATTATGACTCGCATGCATGATTACTCGTCTGCGATTCAGATGTCCGATTTGAAATATGACTACGTCCGTCACACTTCCGGAAACCGATTTGGACTACGATTTCGTTCGTACATTTACGTACGTCGACCCGTATTCGATCCCCTCGTCCGCTATACATTTGAGATCCGTTTCGTCCGAGACCTGTCCGTACGCTCCGTAAGTCCGATTTCGCTTATGGTTCCGTCCGCACATTCTGCAAGTCGACTCCGCTACGAATCCGATTCGGTCCGCTCTATTTACTCGTACATCGCTACGGTTTTACATATCTCGACGCCGGTTATTTTAATTATGTATATTTTGTTCCGCTTTTACATACTCGGTACATCATCGCACCGACCCCCGCTTCTCGGGGCCGTGTTACATGCCCACGAGGTACAGACGCGCGCGCGATACGCCGCCGGTTTAGGTCATCGGTCTGCTCATTTGTTTGGAGAGCTCCCTTTGATCCGAGCCGATACTTTTGGTATATATTTTCGTTGTATCTATGTTACGTATATATATGATCATTTGGGTACGGCGGGGCCCCGTCCCGTCTTCGACTACGTCGTATGTTAGAGGCCACGTAGACATGTACGTGGGTGTGGTTATGTACGTACGTTATATGCACGTATGGTATGTTCGGGCGGTTTATTCACCGCGCGTGCCCCTTGTCGGCTCGCCTATATATATGTAAATGGCTATATTGGCCCCGTGTGGCCTCTCGTTGGTATTTTCTTGTGCAGGTAAATTTTGGTTAGTAGGAAAAACAGAGGAAACTCTGCCCAAATTTTTCTAAATATCTGAGTTATTATTTGTGGCTTTCGGTACGTACGGGTGCCCAGTTCGGGCGCTAGTCACGGCCTACGGGGTTGGGTCGTGACAGATGTACCCCGTATATGATTGTTCCTTCTGTTCATGGGTCCAGTTTTATTTATACAGTTTATTCATGCATTACATTCATTCATATATGCATATTCACCCATGACAGGAAGGCGTTATATACGCAAGTATTATATGTATATGGGGTACGGGGAAATGAACAGGCGCTATAGACGCATTACCACCTGATTAGCTGGTGCACCATAATGATGATATAAGGATCGGGCTCCACGTACCGTAGCAATGTATATGAGGATGATGGCCGCCGAGAGGCCGATATGATATGATGGGATGCCTATAGAGGCTTAACAGGCGTTATATTCATGTACATACGTATGACCTACATTGTTAGGCATGAGCATGATTATCGTTGAGAGTAAGTAGATTATGCGCTCACAGAGGCATTGTCAGTTATACAGATATATGCATACTTACAGATACTGGTTCATACAAATCTATGTAGGCAGTCAGTGATATTTGAGTTCCAGATTCAGTTCATGATTCTTATGCTTTTGCTACTCTTATGCCTTACATACTCAGTACATTATCCGTACTGACTCCCCGTTGCCCGGGGGCTGTGTTCATGCCCGCAGGTTCAGGTAGACCGACGGGTGGTCCAGCATAGTAGGACTTCTATATCCAGCCGTGGTCAGTGCGCTCCACTTGAACCGGAGCTGCAGTCTATTTTGGTATGCTAGTCTTTTGAGATGTATATGTATATGGGTATGACGGGGCCCTGTCCCGTCTTTTTCTGACTTTCATTCCGGTAGAGGTCTGTAGACAGTTGTATGTATTAGTGAGATGATGTAACCTTGTTGGATCCCATTCTTTTGTGCACAGTATATGTAGCGGCCTAGCTGGCTTGCACTGTTCTTCAGTATGTATGTGTGTATACAGATTGTACAGAGTTTTTGATGTTTTCCTTTCATGAGATCAGTTTATGCAATTTATGGGCCCTTGATGTTCAGTATGGTTCAGATATGTGTTTAGGGGTGTTTGGTCGCTAGAGGTTAGACATTCGTCACGACTCATCGGTTTGGGTCGTGACAACCTCCCAGGGCACACAAGTAATATCAATGATAAGGATACACAATAAGCCACAATGGAACCACAACTCTCAATAATACCTCTCAGGGCATAAAGTAATATCAATGATAAGGCTACACAATAAGCCACAATAGAATCACTATTCACATCTCAATATCAATCAAGTAGAGCACCCCAATATCATACTATGATATATCGCTAATCACCAATAACCCAATGTCATCAAATTCGAAACGAGCCACAAGTAAATAGATCAAAATAAGTCAACAACACAATGGGATGGCTAGCCCTCAAATCATACAACAAGACCCAACCTAAGACAATATCCATCCCAGCTTCATACCCGAAGGCTTACAAGCATTATCCGACAATATCACCTAAACGTACGCTTCGCTAATCGAAGTCTCACCATAAGGTAAACCATAACCTACCAGGAGAGCCGAACAGTAAAGTCTCCAACCATCAAACCTTAGTCTTTCCCTTCCTTTGAGCCTCGAGATAATAGAAGTCTAAACCTATCCGAATCATGAAATTAGAATCAAGAAGAACATCATTCAAACCCTACTTCTATTCGAGACCCAAATCCCAACCTATGGAATAGGGTTTATGATCTTGAAAGATGAAATTAGGAATTTGTAGGTCTCAACATGAAATTAAGGCTCTAGGTGATCAATTACCATCAATTACAAGCTAGAAGAACCAACATTTTACTTAAATTCAGATTCTAGGAAAAACCCCCAAATTTGGGTATAAACCCTAACTTCCAATTCCATAAATTAGCCACTAGTTAGGAAGGAATCATGAAATAATAGATTCTAATCATAGATTACATGCTTAATGAAGATAACCCAATCAATAAATCAAGATTTTGAAGCCTGGAAAGAAGAACTCATTGAACCCACTTTTAAATCATCAAACTCTTAATGAACTGTCAAGATAAAAGAATCCTAAGGTGATTATGGAAAATGGAATAGCAAAGGAGATAGAAGAACTAAACGCAAAGAGTTTCCCCCAAGAATCACCTTGAAAAGCTCTCAAAAACTCTAAAGTCGAAATAATAAAGAATGAGGGACTTAAGGCTTTTAATACTCAGTTAATGAAATAATCAGCCCGATACCTTTTCTACAACAACGGTATCACTGCGGTGGTCACTTTGGACAATCTCTCGGTGACTGCCGGTGTCGGCCCAACATCACGTTAGGCCGGCTTTGTGGCGGCGAGTCCTGGCCATAGCCGGTGCGATGCGGTATTGGTGCCGCTGATGCGGGCACCCAAACCAGAATTCCCTAAATAATCACAATCTCAATCCCAAAATCCCTACTATCACTGAGGCCATCTGCTCACATACCACATACACAGACACACATAAAAACAGCTATGAACGCACTCCTACCCTCTGAATTCCCAACGGAGGTCTCATTGACCGAGTCAACCCCTGATACCTCAAATCCAACTTCCCAACCCAAGTCCCAAAAAGCACCCGAGTGCATTGGGAACTGAACCAATATTCGTATATGTTCTAAAAGACCATCGAGACCTCTCGGAATCGATAGATTCCCGAAAAAGGTTTGTTTACCCAAAAGTCAATTTTGAGTCAACTCTTTTCCGCCTTAAGCCCAAATTTCTCAAAAAGTCTCCCCATTCCTATCCAAATATCTCGAGAAGCGTGTCAATAGTCCCCACGGGCCAAATATCAGCTACCAAAGCTCGAAAAGGGTCAAAAGCATCGAAAAAGCAATAACGAACAAACGGGTCATTACATCAGATAGCAATTAAACCATCGCTTGTCCTCGAGCAACAAGGAAGAGAATGGGGAAAAACTCTTGAGTCCGCAACAATTTGGATATCTAGAACCATGCCGGACTTCTCCTTATAGGAAAGATTCACATCGAACAAAACTAAATCCAAACGAATGATACAAGAACATCCAGAACGGTACTTTTTCAACATAAAACCATAGAAGACAGGATGAACACCTGACCAACCTGGTGAAAACTAACTTATAAAACACAGGATCAATACAGTTGATAGTCTCAAACAAGCCAATACACCTCGGGCTCACTTGCCCTTCTTCCGCAAATCACATGACACCTCGCATGGGTGTAACCTTTAGAAGAACCTGCACACTCACTTAATCAGTCACAACTCTTTAAGCTTAGCTCAAGATCCAACTCTCGTATCTCCGTATTCAAATTTCCTTCTCAACTGATCCTCAAAATATGAATGGTTTTTGTTCAAATTCTCTGATTTGATAAAATCGCAACTCTGAACGCTATCAGAAGGCCCCACAACACTTTCCCAAACCCACACAATCCTTGAAACATGGCCACAAACCATAGCCCATTCTGAACAGATAAAATACTCTAATTTCGCTAAATCTCTCTCCCACGTCTTCTAAAGCCGTTACTCGCACCGCGATTTCTTAGAAACACATGAACACACACCACAAGCCCAAAACCATGACTTACTTTTGCCAGAAATGAACCCTTGCTCCATCTGAGTATTCTACGCGATCCTATCAAACTAATCTTTACTCATAGCCAACATGGCTAGTTACAAGTGTTTTTAACCCTCAAATCGCTACACAGGAACATACCACTGAATACCTTACCAACCAAGTCCGCAGGAAACCATCGGATCACTCTAAAGACATATCGCATCCATGGCACTTACTCAATCATTACCAAGCCCATTGTAACCACATACTACTAGAATAACTGTTCTCAGCAACAATATCCTCAAATTCATTTGCAAACCCTGACAAAACTCGGTAAACCTTTCATACGTCACATCTGAACCGAAACTCATCGAATCCTTACAGGCATTTTCCTGGAAACCCAGAGATCCTCTAGGGAAGATAACATTGCCCAAAAAGCTTAACTCGAACAATTTCGACCCTGAAGGAATGTACCACCCTTGAATACCACTAATAGTCACTCGAACTAACTTTAAATTTTTGAAACCAATCACAGTCATATCGCATATCTGTGGCGGCCAATTCTAATCCTTTCCCCGTGCATAACAAATCATGTATGTCACTCTCGGCTCCCAAAAGCTGAATCATATCCAATTTGTCCACTGAGTACCGAAGAACTAAATCTTGTGAATGCAACTTCGAACTTCTTAACCTTACCTAATACGCACATCTGATACAATCCGAACCTTTTGATGCTAAAAACCTATTGTCTCATATAACAACCCTTTAACCATCAAACTTCCCATTGCAATACCTCGATAACCCATAACATTTTCGAAAGCATCAGACTTCGCAACCTCTTGCGCCTACTCAGCACAACCATTTCCAAGTCCTTAATATCTAAAGACGCTCACCCAAACTGTCCAGTAAATATTACTTGCAACATACTATATTACTATGAGTTGGGTCCCACTCCAAAAATATAACTCTAGCCGCACATGATAGGGATTCCATAAATTTTTTCCCTTAAAGCAAGTTAACTCATCCACTCTAGAATGTTACGAACTTTTCCAACGGTGTACCACCAAGACACTTCTTATAAACCTCAACATGTCGACTCACTGAAATATGCTTATCACTAGTTGCCGATCACGAACCTCACAGAATTTTCCTCATATCACTTAGTCCATTTCTGTAGACTTCCTTCCTTAAGCTCACGTAACAATCACATCTCATCTGAATATGCAAGGCAACGTCGCCACAATCTAAATATACTCAACTAATCCCAAGATGTACCTCACTCTTGCCGACTCCCGATCAACTATAGCTTTTATCGACTCGTCAATTTCCTAATTTCTAATCAATTCACGATCATCGATATCTTAATCAATCCTCAAATGCACTCCATCGAATACCACATAATCATAAATCTTGCAAGCTAGTCGAATTATTCTTCGAGATAGGATCGTACCACACACTCTGCACATTAGAGCTACCTCAACGCTTACCACTCTAAACTGAACACTCTCTAAACCCGGCATATCACGTAACAGTCTTACCAATATCCTCATGTATCCAACTGAATCGTCCTTTCTCGAATTGCCTTACTCAATCTCCAAAATGTTATCCTGAACTTAACTCAGTTAACCCATCATTGATCTACCATTTCAAGCATCCTTGTTTATTACACGCGATCCCAATACGTTGCCCAATTCGATAGTCATTACTGAATTTACATTTCTCTTCACATACCGACGTCTAATACTCTACAGCTGCTGAATCATCGACCCGCCATTGGTACACCAGTGTCACGCAAACCATTATAAAGCCTTGGCGAAGCTGAAGTGTTTCCCAAACCTATCATATCATCGAGCAATCCACTATTATCAAGCCATCAAAGCACTTTACCACTTCCGAGCAACCCAACTCTGAAACATGGAGACCCTATAAACCTCTGAACTATCTTGCCCATTACTCACGAACTCTCACAATAAATGAGTCTAATCGCGACTCTACACAACAATAGAATATAATCGTGACTCCACAAAATCGAATCCTTACGCCATAATTAGAGACTGAACTTGATCACGTGTCTGAGCCAGAATAATGGGTGTCATAAAATATTGACATATATCATAAGAACTGAACTATACAGCAGCTCGGTTTCATAAAATATTTACATATATATAAAGCATGCATGAGAGCCCACAGAAAAAGCTATAACTCTATCGGCGTGACGTACGGTCGATTACCTCCGATTACCATTATGGAACTATCATCGTTAACATATCTAACCTTGAAGGAATCAATAACCGTAAGATGAAATCAACATCAATAAACAAGATCAATAACAATGATTCAAGATCAATGATCATGAGGTAAAGATCAACATTATCATAAGAACATCAAGAAACATAAGCTTCTACTATTTCTAAGAGAGGAATCATTATGGACATCATTTGTGTAAGTTCGTATCGATAAGATCATGCCATAAGAAAGAAAGGGGCAGCCTTAATATACCTCGTCGTCTACTTAACCACTCAACGTCTATCCTCACGAGCTTGCAAATCTACATTCAAGATGATTCACACTAAGGTTAAGTTGTTGAAACGCTTATAAGGTCAAACAAAACTATTAAGTGAGCTAACGAAATTTGGGCAGTATTTCCCCTATATTATCTACTTCCACCAAACTTCAAAACAACTCCCAAACATCAATAAAAACATTAACAATACCATAGCCAAAATATTAAATTCAAATTAAACTCAAATCAATCACAAAATTTCCTTTCAAATTTAATCCATAGCTACCAACCACAACACAATACTTTATAACCTTTCTACCATGATTCTCTTCACCTTTAAGACTTACTAAACCTTCAAATCAACTCAACATAAGTAATAGAGTAAAGAACATACCTTATACTTGAAGAACTTCAACTCATACACAACTTGCTCCAAGACTTAGTCACCACAACTCCAACTAGAAGCAAGAACAAAAACCTTTTATGAATTAATTAAGGATTTAGAACTTGATTTTCTCTTGTATTGGGTTGAAATTGTTTAGGAATTTTGAGAGAGCTTCTAGGGTCAATAAGGATCTGTTTTGAAGAAACATTGAGCCCCAGGTCGTGGCCCCTTAATTTATAACAAAAGGGCAAAATTTGCACCGCCTCAATTCCACGGTCACTTTCATGGACCGTGAATTATTTCACTAGCCGTGAAATCATTCCAGAAGCTCCTCCTCACTGCCACCATTTCACGGTGGCCAACCACCATTTTTGCAGCCCGTAAAATTATTCACGTTCCATGGAAATGGGCATGAAAATAGTCTCAGTCCAATTTTCTGACGAAACGTATTCTTTCCAATTTGTTTAACGTCTAACCTTCATACTCTCTTCCAAACACTTTTAAGAACTTGTATAACCTTGAGATACACCCATAGTTTTCACTCAGCTTCGCAAATTATTTTCAGTACGAACCTATGACAACCATCTTAAAACGAAACCTTAATGTATGCGAAAGACGAGGTGCAACATTCCTCCCCCCCCCCCCACCCCTTAAGAACATTAGTCCTCGAATGTTAAACTCCTAGGGGTCTTATAAAAATGTCGGCAGAGTTTTCTCTGTAACTGTACCACTACCAACCTGTCACAAAAACCCAAAATATACAATGCCACACAAGGCCACGATAAACAATAACAATAATGGCCTCACACGATCGAAATTCATAAGAAATGAAACGATACGCACCTGAAAGCAATGGTGTCTCAACCTCGACCTCCTCTAGGAGTGGAAGCAAGTGCAGATACCTAGATTTCATATCTTTCTCAGCTTCCCAAGTCATCTCCTCGACATTCCTGTTCCTTCAAAGGACTTTCACTGAAGCTACATCTTTATTCCTCAATCTTTGAACTGGTCTATCTAGAATAGCAATGGGAACCTCTTGATACGATAGTTGCTCGGTAACCTGAACATCATCAACGGGTAAAATTCTAGAAGAATCTCCAATACATTTACGAAGCATCGATACATGAAAGACCGAATGGACTGATTCTAGGTCTGAAGGTAGATCTAACTAGATCTAACTCATAAGCAACTTGACCTACTCTACATGCAATCCTATAAGGTCCAATATACCGAGGGCTAAGCTGTTACATCTCAAAAATTTCCCGTTAGCGTACCGTGAATAGACTAACTAAGGGCATGATGTATACAATGTTTTGATAAGTAAGAAATAGCATTTGATGATCCTATTTCAAAGACATTTGAGGTGAGGGAAGAAAGTTGTCAGGGAAAGCAAGGGATACGTTGTGTGTCGGGCAAGATTTGCTAGTATCGAATTAATTATGGCTTAATGATGTTTTGGAGAAGAGTTATAATATCCCTTATATTGGTAATGAGGTGTTAAACAAGTGTTAAGAAGGTTCCATAAGTATTGAAGATCAAACGAGTCGATGAGAAAGAGTTCGGAAAAAGCTGGGCATTATACGGCCAAACATACTGGATGTATAAAACATACTGGCCGTATGTTCAACCGTATATCCTGTCCAGAGTGGAAACTCCACTGGACCAAATATACGGCCAGACATACGGTCCATATAATTTATACGGACCGTATGTTGGTCCGTATGTCCGAGTCGGGAAAAATTTTTAAGTTGATATAAGGACCCTCTCTCATTTAATTCATTTCATTTCCTCACTTCACACTTCAAGAATCCTCTAGAACCCTCTCCACTCTTCATCCACAAGAACCCAAGAGAAATCTATGATCAACTTTATCAAACCAACAAAATTAAGTGTGTGAAACTCATTGAAGTTCATCTAAGCCAAGAAATTCCAATGGAAGTGAACTAGGGTTTTGGTGCAAGAAGAGTATTTCCACTCAAGGCTTATTCTTCCATTATCTAGGGTGATTTTTATGGTATTTCCATGTTGTTTGAGGTATTGAAAAGTTGAAACACTTGGAGTGTAGAAGGAAATAGAAAATGGGTCATGAATGTGAGAATAGTGACATTTTGAGTAGTAGTTTGGAATGAGTCATGAATATTGATATGTTGTGATTGTAAGTATGTTATGAATGAAATTTAGAATATGGGACAAGAACTATATGTGAGAAAACGCGATAGTGAACTATGGCCATGATTATGGGGGAATTGAAGTGAAATTGTGAAACGTGGATAATGTAAATGAATGATGATTGTTGCTTATAATATTGTGAATGTTGTTATGGATGTTTGGGAGTTGATATGGAATATGGGGAAAGTTATATAAACAAAGGAGATGCTTCCCGATTTTCTCTAGCTTTAGTAAGCACGTTCTTATAATCGATTAGCTAATGTTAATACAAACTTTCTTAAAGGTAGAAACGCGAGTATCGAAGGAGAACAATCAAGCGATAGAATTGTCAAACGAAAGAGGTATGTGAGGCTAGTCCTTTCTTTCTAAGGCATGAATCTTATGGCATGATTTTCCCTCCTTCTCCATGAATTTTCCTAGCTTTCGGAAACTAAGAGTCTATGTTCATGAATAGCCATATGAGATAAAGATAAGAGATACATTATGAGCACGATAATGATGACGATGAGTCTATGACTATAAGGAGTTGCATATGTATGAGATAAAGAAAAGAGGTAAGACACGAAGTATGATAATGGATGATGATGAGTTTAAGTCTAAAGAATCCTAAAGTAAGATATGATGCCCATGAAGTTAATGATTCTAAGTATGGTTCCATTGATGCTTTTTCTTGTGTACACTCACCTTAAAACGTTATTCCCCTCAAGGTGAGATGTGATGATTATGATTACTCCATAATGTAATCAGGGGTCCACAACCTCATGTCACCCCAACATCGCCATAATTGCTTTCAATGTTCTAATGTATGCTTTAATGATAGATGTATGGAAATGCTAAGGATGATGTTGATTTCAATTGTGTATTTTTATGTATATGTGTGTATGTATGCATAGCATCAAGTCCCGAAAGGGTCGAGTACGGATATGTATGCATAGCATCAAGTCCCGAAAGGGTCGAGTACGGATAGCATCAAGTCCCGAAAGGGCCGAGTACGGATAGCATCGAGTCCCGGAAGGGCCAAGTACGGATACCATCGAGTCCCGGAAGGGCCGAGTACGGGTGATACCCAACCTATATGGCCGGGTACGTGGATGTACTGCATTGCAAGTTATTGTATATGTAAGTAGGTGGATGTAACAAGTGTATCTCTAGGAGAATAAAGGGGTAAGTACGTATTACGAATGTTTAAAAAGTATTATGAGAAATGAACGGTTCTTTTATCTTATGCTATTTCTCATGCTCTTATAATGTTATTATCCACGCCTTACATATCGCAAGACATTGCTCGTACCGACGTCCGTTTCTTTTTGGACGCCGTGTTCATGCCCACGTGTGTAGACGGGGAGACGACCCGCATTCATAGGAGCTTCTAGCGACTTTGAGGGCACTCCATTGTTCGGAAGTGTCATTGATTGATTATTTTTTCTACATATATGTTTTGGGCACGATGGGGTCCTGTCCCGTCCATATGTCTAGTACTCTAGTAGAGGCTCGTAGATACGTATGTGTGGGTAGCATGGTCTCACGATGTCCTTATTGTATGTATATTATTTTGATAGCCGAAGGGCTTATGTGCAAATTGAAAAAAAATGGTTTTCTTATGATTTGAGTATAATATTAATGAATGAACGCTTGATGTATACTGTCACGACCCAACCCCGTAGGGTCGACTCGTGCCCGAATTGGGCACTCGTACATACCTAGTATCCCAAATCAGAAATAGCATACGAATAACTTATACCGTGTACAAATAACATATATTTACAAAAGTGGAACGTCGCCCGAAGTTGTCACAAATATACAAATATACATATCGCTATCATAACTTCCGTAAAAATAGTATCACATATAAGCCGATAAGGTCGTCATAGCATAGGGGACGTCAAATCACAAATCACACGGACACGACCGAATAGTGAGTACCCATAACCCACACATATATGTCTACAGACCTCTAAGAATAATGACAAAATCATATGACGGGACAGGGCCCCGCCGTACCCGTGAACAAACATATGCATATATATATATATATATAATAATAAAAAGTCAGATCAAAGTATAGGCTCCCGAACAAGGGAGCGCTCTCCAAGTCGGAACAGAACGAGAATCCGAGGGTCGGTGGACCGTCCAAATAAGTATCCGTACTCGCGCGGCATGAAACGCAGCCCCCGAAGAAAGCGGGGTCGAGTACGGAATATCAATTTAGGTATGCAAAGCATGAAATACGGTGAACAAGATCATAATCAAAACCGTAAGTACGGAAAGTTAATGCAATATTCAAAATATCAAAATGCTTACTCATAAAAATACAAATCATGCATAGGGCTTTAGAACGGTGGTCGCCCGCCTGTCGTTGGCGCCACGCCACATCATACTCCAGAAGACTTCATATCTCCGACACCCGACATATCATATCACATCATAACGCCGTAACACCCCATAACGCCAAATATAAACGATACCCGGCCAAAGGGGACGCGGCGTACCGGACACATCATACTCCGGAATATATCAAAATGTGCACGAAACATAACCGGCCCGGGACTCGGTGAAGGATATAGCAACCATATGCACGAGCAGAGTCGTGGGAGACTATATGCAGTTTAAAAGCTTTTTTCAAAAACTCATAAAATAATCAAAGTGGATTACCATTTAAAACCAAGGCGATAGTCAAATCAAGTTTCTTTCAAACGTCGATCGAGGACATATCAAATCGAACTTTAGGACTCGTGGATACATATCAAACCATATGAAATAGTTTATGGAAATTAAGGGCATAATCGTCATTATAAAGTCGTTAGAGAAGTAAGTAGTCAACGTCCGAAGGTTAAGATAATAGTTATACTCAATCCCTTCGAAAGTCGTTAGTACCACACAAAGGAGAGTCTCGGGGCCCACGGACGAGTATCGAACCAATCCGGGTCCATTTTTGAAAGTTGGAGACCTTATCCACTATAGAATCTCCCGTGAACGTTTCGAAGCGATCCGAGCTCGTCTATGAAAGTTACTATTGTTCGTAGTTACGAAACTTTTCTGGAATAAAAATCTTTATACAATCTTTGAAACCAAATCATGTAAAAACATAGGGATCATGGTTCGACTGCATTAAGAGAGCCAACATTAAGAAATGAATAAAAATCGCACACAAGCTCGGACCTTAAGATCGGAGTCACCCCGAGGCTCGTATCACAATCTACTTACGACTTAGACATGCCACAAGAAGGAAAGCATAAGCTTCACATACCTCGTCCGCTTCCTAAGTTAGTCCAAACTTACGTTTCGGCTTCTCCAACATCTACAATAACATCATTTGGCACCAAGCATTAGTCATAAGCGCTTAGAAACCCAATTCCAAGTTAACATTTCATCTACAGAAATTTGGGCAGCATTTCCCCGTAAATTCAACATCCCGAGATTTCAACTCGGCTAAATCTTCAACAACAATACCAACAATCAAACCAACAACATCAATAATCAATTCAAAATGCATTTTAACATTAGTATCTCTTTTTACACAATTTCAACAACATTCACAATATTCCAATATACTCACTTCCATTACTTACATTCCAACCAATATCAACGTTTATACATTCGATTACTAATCCAAAACCATTCAAACCATAATCAAGAACGCCTTAAACAATTCACACAATTTTCCAAATAACCCAAATATCACTCCAACTCACCCGAATTCCCCTCCAAACCCGAGAATAGTCCAACACACATTCTTTTCCTCCAAATTCATAAATTTCGCCACTAATTCACACATTAACAATGCCATTCTCATACATACAAAAATTACATTAAAGACACACTAACTTCCAAATCAGTCCATAACCATACAACATCCATTTGAATCATTAAACTTGCATTTTTTTCAATATAGAATTCACAACGACAACAACCAAAATACTAAAGAAAGTTAATTCATTCTTTGCTATGAAACTTAACTTATATTCGCCAACTCCACCCACACACACATTGATGATTCTCTTCCATTCCAACACACTACAACAACAACAACTAGGCATGTTACATAGAACTTAGTCCATCACCCCAACACAACAACACACACACACGGCCCAAATACCATGCACACGGCTTCAACTTCTCATGCAAATTTTTCATGAATTTCATCCCTTTTGGCATACTACAACACACATAAACCATTCATAACCCATAAAAACAAGATTAAAACTCACCTTTCTTCTTAACTCTACAAGTTGGCTAAAGTCGCAAACGATGAAAACGAGCGGTCTATTGATTTAAACAACAACTCCACGTTAATAAGCACCCTCCAATTAGTAGGTTTGCTTGAAGAAACAATTTTTTTGATGGTCAAATCTTGGCCTCAATTTTTTTGAGCTGTGGCCGTGAGCCTTGCTCTCTCTTTCTCAAAGTTTCTTGATTTTTCTCTCAAGTGAAGAAGATGAAGAATAAGATGACTAAGTCATCTTTTATTTTTCATATTATGGCCATCCATGTGGACATGGCCCACCCCAAGGTGGCCGGCCACATGGCCCCTTATAATTATTATTTTTTTTTGTTCCTTTTTCATGAATAAATGCTTTCCAAAAATAAAATTCAACCCCAAATGTTTCCTTAATGCTTCCATGCCAATAAAATCATACAAAACTCATGCCTATAAAACAACTAAAAGTCTCTACTTCATATCCCGGAATAATCTTGTCCTTAACTTATCGTAATTAACTCGGAATGTCACAATGTACAAAAATACGGGATATAACATCCTCCCCCCCTTTAAAACATTCGTCCTCGAATGTTAAACTAATCTTATAGGGTCTTATAGATGCTTCGGGGGGAGGGGTTCTCTTTTTTATCGCCGTCACACATAGCCCCTTTATCAATTAACGTAACCAATTAGGGAATTTGGTCGCTTGTAGGCACAGGAGACAGGTAGGGATACACATCCTGCATCTCTTTTCTGCCATTGCTCCACCACAATACCTTAACGAAAGTTACGCCTGTAGTACGTAATCTTTTCACCCGACGACTCGCATAGTTAAAGTCGTTCCTCGCGGGCTAATTCCTCTGTCGCCCGGATATCTCTAGGGACGTACTTGGAAGAATCACCAATGTGCATTCGTGGGATATTAATATATGGTAGACCGGATGTCCTCCCAAACCAGACGGTAGGTCTAATTCATAGGCAATCTTTCCTACTTTACGGACGACCCGATAAGATTCACTATGCCTCGGACTGAGCTTCCCCTGTTGTCGAATCTCATAACACCTTCAAGGGTGACACTTCCAAGGATACCCAATCGTCGACCTGGAACTCTAGGTGTCGACGTCGAGTATCTGCATATGACTTTTGTTGCCTCCGAGCTGCTAATAACCGCTCCCGAATGAGTTTCACTTTGTCGACTACTTACCGGATCGTATCTGGCCCAATTAACTTAGTTTTGCCAACAACGAAGTAGTTAACCGGCGATCTGCACTTCCGTTACACGAAGTCTCATACGGTTATCTAGAGATTAGGATGGTAGGTATTGTTATATCCAAACTCACCGGTGGCAAATGGTTATCTTAGCCATTCTTGAAACCGCTAACATAGGCCCGCAACATAACCCTTAGTGTCGGGGGGGGGGGGGGGGGATAGTACGCTCGGTCTGCCCGTCAGTCTGAGGGTGACATACTGTATCAAAATTCGTCTATGACCCCATCCTTTCTGGAGTGACCTCCAGAAGTTAACTGTAATTGAGCTCCTCCGTCTGAGATCATAAATGTGGGAGCTTTATGAAATTTCTCTATATAATCGCGTGTATCCTTTAACTGGATAAGTGGTCTTGAATATGCTCCTGTACCGACTCCTTGCGGTTCAACAACCAATGTCATCAGTCCTTATGTCTTTGTTACCCTTTACCGTTTACCTTCCGAATGCTCACTCAACCTAATTTCTTCGCTAGTGCGTACAATGGCTATGTCCTTCAAACTATTCCTCTTGATTCCTCCTCTGGACTATTTTCCCCCGACCTAAAACAGGTATACACGTAATGATTCTACACCCTTCGCTATCCTTTACGGTACAACTACACTTATGGCAACTCATAATTTGAGTTTAAACTAAATCTTTGGGCTCTCGTCACAACTTCCCCTTAGCTTCTTGCCCTCAAATCTCACCGTATAACTCAACGCTTCGGGGTACGAAAATTCTTACTGTCACACCCTAATTCCTGATAGGGCGTGATGGGCACCCGACCCTTACCTAGGGCTGAGCGAACCCGCTGACTCTCACAATACTCATAAACATGCTGGGCCCTCAAATCATATCATAAGTACATAATGAGAATTTTTCAGAAAACAAACATGCCTCTCATCTTTATCAAACCAAATAAAACTAGTACCGCATGCAATTTGCCAACATATGAAGTTCGTAACATAATGCACAACAAAATATCGGCTTGCATAGCCGCGTACAAAACTGACATATCACACACACGACACTGTCTGCAAAGTCTCTACCAACATCTCAGTTACCATACAAAGGCACTCGACTAAAGATCCGGAGGAAATGGAGCTCGCCAATCCGGTGGAACATCTCTCGCTAACATCATCTATTCATCTCGGGTACCGCGGCATGAAACGCAGCCCCCGAAGAAAGGGGGTCAGTACGGAATATGTACTGAGTATGCAAAGCAGGAAGTACAGAAACGAAGTCATAACCGAAGTAAGGTATACAGAACGTGAGCATAATAACCCGAATACCAAAGTACTTACGTCTGACGTACAAATCATACATAAGGGGTTCAGAAGACAAATAGGATAATCAGAATGCCAAAATGCTTCGCTTTCTTTTGAAAAACATTTATGTCTCATACATACGGAAAATCAAACACATCATATGAGCTGACATTAATCGAATGTCGAGGAACGTACGGCCCGATCCATAAATAATACGATAATGCCGAGGAACGTACGGCCCGATCCATATATAATACGATAATGCCGAGGAAAGTACGGCCCGATCCATATGTAATATAATAATGCCGAGGAACGTACGTGTTACATTCCGTATTTTATACCCTCGGGTAAGTCAAGGCAAGTGACACAAGTTGCTTATGGAAAATGTTAAAGTTGGAATATTAAGAAAGGCCAGGGGTTAAAAGGTAAATTTGCAAAACGACTCATGGAAATACGGAGAAAGGCTAGGGGCAAATTTGGAACTAAGGGAAATGTTTTTCATGAATTAAGGGAGATTTGCTAGAATTTTCAAGAAAAGGGGCCACTTGGCCGTGGACCCCACTTGCAATATTTGGCCAAATAGAATCAAGCCAAGCTTGGGGCAAAATGTTCAATTATTATTGGAAGGGACTATATATATATATGGGGAAAGATGACTAATTCATCTTATTTCCTAGAGTTTTCAAGAGACAAGAAAGCAAGAAAAGAGAGAGAAAAAAAAAGGGCCATTCGGCCATAGCTAGAAAAAAGAACCTTGGAAATTTTCCATCCAAAAATCTTTCTTTTCTAGCCAAACAATCCTTGAAGGGTCCTAAGAAAAGTGGGGTGATTGGTGGAGCAAGGAAACTTACATTCATATAGTTGCAAATTCTAGCCAAGTGAAGAATTAAGGAAGAAGGTAAGAATTCACTTCCTTTTTATATGTTATGGATGTTGTGCATGTTGTAGTGTGTAAAATGAGTGAAATTTATGGAGAATAAAAGTGTGTGTGTGTGGCCGTGACTTACAAGAGCGTGTGTGTGTGTGTGTTGTGTTGTATTGTGTTGTGTTGTGTGTTGGTTGTTGTTGTAATGTATGAAAAATATGGAAATCCATGAAAAACATGCATATGGGTGTGTTGGCCGAATGGTAGGTAGTGGAAGGGTGTGGTGAATTGATTTTATTTACAATGGCAATTGTTGTTATAGTAGGTTCTATGATGTAAGAATAAGGATTTAATGGTTTGGAGAAGTGAAAGTTGGGTTGTTGTGATGGAATTTGAAAGAAGGAAATATGTTGTTGTTGTTTCATAAAAATTAGAAGGTTATGAGTAAGTAGTATGTTGATGGAGTTGTTGGTATATCATGTGAATTCAATTGTATTGAATTATATTGAATTGTATGGAATTGTATAAACTTGCATTGAAAAGAATTGAATTGAATTGAACAGTGTTGTTGTTGGTTTGGCCGGGTTGAAATCCCGGATTGTTGTTGATTAAAATTTGCCGAGTTAGATTCTCGGGGATGGCACATTTATAGGGAAATCTTTGCCAAAATTTTCGTAGACAAATGTTGATTCAAGATTTGGATTCTTAAAGCCTTACAAGTTAACATTTGGTAATTGTGACCAAATTGTAGATTTTGGTGAACTTGGAGCTTAAGTTTGGAGACGGGTGCAAAGCGGAAAAGGTATGTGAAGTCCACCTCTCCTTCCTTTGGCATGTCCTAGTTGTTATAAGTCGAAATCCGACCCTCGGGAAAAGTCCTACCCCTCGGAAACGACACCTAAATTTGTTCCTTTTTCATTCAATAGAATTGAATCCATAACTTGTGCTTTAAGGTAAAGTAATGTTCAAACGTTCGAAACCTTTGTAAATGAAATCGGAATGCCTTGAAATCTTCGTGGTTGACCCAATGGGACATGATGACCGTGTTTTTATGTTCGTTACTCGAGTCTCGATGTACGTGCTTATCGGTTTCCATTACTCCTTTCATAGAAGCTTTATAATTTTATTTTATGTTTTCTCGTGGTGTTACTGTTCATTGATGGTCTCGCCTTATAATGATTGTTCCTTCAAGGTGGGACGAAGCGACTGTGGTTATTCCATAAGGTAGTCGGGGGCTACCGACCTTACGTCACCCCGATAGACACATGACTTTCCTTGGGTTCTTATGCATGCTGCTTATATGATATGTACATGACATGTATATGATATGTATATGAAAATGGGGAGATTTGGGGAAGGGACACATGTTGCACTATAGACGCATTGCCACCCAGTCGGCCGGGCGTAATTCCATCCCGGACGCGGGACACATGTGGGTGAGCCGACGTACTTCGGCGCTATGACTTGTTCTATTTTCACATGTATATGACAAGAAATGTTTTGAAAAAAATATATGATAAGCAAGCATGACATCCGCCTGAAAGGCACTTACAGGTACAGATTATCCTTTTATCTCGTTATATGATCTTTGGTCCCACATGTTGTTATTACTCACATGTTACATGCTTCATTGTACTATTTTCATGGCTTACATACTCGGTACACTGCTCGTACTGACCCCTTTTCTTGGGGGCTGCGTCTCATGCCACGCAGGTAGACAGGTTGACGGGTTTGACTCCTAGGAGCTTTTCCAGCTGTGCATCGAGAGGCGCTCCGGTTGTTCCGAGCTTCTGTTTTGGGTACTACTTTTGTGTATATATTTGGACACAGCAAAGTCAGTCACTTGTAACTACATGTATCTTCTTTAGAGGCTCGTAGACAGATATGTACAGTCAGATGTTCCATAGTCTAGTTGTCCTTGCCGCCGTGCAATATGTCAGTACGGTTGATTACTACTCGTTACATGTATGCTATTATCGACGTTGTTAAGAAAAAAAATGCTAGTGTTTATACGGCCCACTTAGTGATAAGAATGAGACGTATGACAAGGGGGTGCCCGGTACAAGTATCGGGTACTCGTCGCGGCCCCTAGTTGGGTCGTGACAGTACGGCCCGATCCATATCTAATATAATAATCATAAACGTACCGTACCCAGCCCTCTAGTGAGGGACTCGATAAATCAAACCATATCGCCATATTATCACATATCATATCACATATCATATCGTATCATCAGATCATCACATATCATATCATATCACATACGGTCCGTAATGGGACCCGGCGGACAGAACGTGGTCGCCACTCCATCTGGACGCCACAACACATCATATTTCAGAAGGTTTTATATCTCCGAACATCTCCGCCACACATATAACATATATATGCGGTACCCGACCAAGAGGGGCTCGGCATACCGGACACATCATACTTCGTATCACATCATACTTCGGAAACACATCATACTTCAGAATAGTGCGCACGATAACAACCGGCCCGGGATCCGGTGAAGGATGTAACAACATAACGCACGAGCAGAATCGTAAGTAGCCATATGCATACAAATCATTATTACAAACTCAGCGGAATCACCAAAGCGAACTATTATTTTAAAACCAAGACAATAGTCAAATCAAATTTCCTCTGAATGTCACTCGAGAACATATCAAACCGAACTTCAGAAACCATAGTCACGTATCAAATCACATACATAAAAATCCTTATTTCAGACTCAACAAATCAATAAGTAATCATACTCGGGGGTCGGGACGAAAGTCATATTAAGTTCTTTCAAAAATAGGTCGTTAAAACCAAACATAGAAAAGTCGCGGGACCCGCGGACGAGCGTCAACCCAATCCGGGCCCGCCTATGAAAATTAAAGTCATTACTCGTCATGAAATCATTTGCGAAGATATCAAAGCAATCCGAGCCTTTTCTTGAAAGTTACGGTCGTTCGTAGTTTCAGAATCGTTTAGGAATAAAACTCTTTTGAAAAAAAACTTTTATGCAACTTTTGAAATTTAGTCATACAAAAGACATAGAAACCATAATTCGACTACATTGAGAATACAAATATCAAGAAACAAATAAGAATCGTTTTCGTGCTTATCAAAGCAACCCGGTTCTGTCTATGAAAGTTGCGGATATTTGTAGGCATAAGATCCTTTCGGAACAAACCGTATACATAGCATTTCAAATCCAATCATACGGAAGACATAAGGACCATAATCCGACCGTATCAAAATGCGAACATCAATAAATAAGTAAGACTCATATGTATGCTCGGATCACAGGAATGGAATCGCCCCCAAGATTCGTAACGTATCATAGCTTAACCATATCTAAGACATGCCTAAAGGAAAGAAGGGTAAGCTTTATATACCTCGTCCGCTTCCTACGCTAATCCAAATTTAAGTCTCAAACCTTCCAAGATCTACAATAAGGTCATTAAGTACCAAACATTAGCTATAAGCACTTAAGAATCCAATCCCAAGCCATCACTTTATTTATAGAAATTTGGGCAGCATTTCCCCTATAAGTTCAACAACCCCGAGAATTCAACTCGGCCAATATTTTCAACAACAACACCAACAACCATATAAGTAACATCAATAATCGATTCAAAACGCATTCTAACATTAATAACCCTTTCGACACAATTCAACAACATTCCATCCACTACATAATGAAACCCGAAACCTCAAGTTCAAGGAAACAACACAACACATTTTCTTCCTTCCGAATTCATGAACTACATTAATAATCCATTACTTTCATAAATTCAATAAACTATATAAAATTCCATAACAAGCCGCAAACAACTATAACTTCACTTTGAACCATTAAACTTTCATTAGCACCATAGAATCCACAACACAACAATCCAAACATACTAAATAAATTTAGTTCATTCCTTGTCACAAAACAGCCCATACTCACGCTCAACATCAACATACAAAATTTCATGAATTTCATCCATTTCTACACACTATCCCCTCCGTTTTAATCCGTTAAAATTCTAAATACACTCGTTAACAATAAAAAGGAACCGTATTCATACCTTAAGCATGCAGCCCCCACGTTATCACTCTTCTCCTTGGTTGATTTTTAGCTCAAATTGAAGACAACGCAGCGTACAACACTTTTCTCTTCATGGGCTTCGGAATTCGGGGCTCAGATTTTGGTCAAAATTGGTTTTTCTTCTCTCCAAAGTTCTTCTCTCTCTCTCTTTCCAGAATTTTCTGGGTATTCTTGGTCTGAAAAATGAGAGGAAAGGGCTGAAATTAGACTTAAATAGGCATGGGTCATGGGCCTAACCCGATTGGGCCGGTTTGGGCTAGCCCACGACCTTTCCGTCTTAAAACGTCCATATCTCCTTATCCCGATATCAACTGTGGGCCCACGGCCTATGGTTGGAAAGATAATTCAATTATCTACAACTTCTATATTTGGTGTTTTTCCAAATTCCAAACTTATAATACCGTTTACGCCTCGAAGTCGGATCACCGAAAACATTACTTAAAAATATTTGTTTGGAGGACTTCCACTTTGATTTGGCTCAAGGGTCCTTCTTGAGTTATGTTTAACTTCACATATGTGATTCATATAAATTGTCGCATGTCCCAAAAAAATCTCAATGTGTGGACCCCACCTCAGCTTGCGAATGATCCGACGTACAAAAATACGAAATATAATGCTGTCAACGTGAGTTTAAATTATGAAGCAACAACATGATTGTCAATTTTTGGACTCCAATTTTTTTTGGTCATGGCCGAATGGCCTCTTGTTCTTTCTCCATGCTTCTTGAATTTTCTAGGGTGCTAAATGATGAAGATGACTTAATTAGTCATCTTTTGCCACTTATATAATTAACACATGTGGGCTATGACCCATACCACACACATGGCCACATATGGTCATTTTCATGAAATATTTAGTTTCCAAAATTTCACTTCTAGCCCTTAATTTCCATGAAATGCTTAACTTTTCATAATTCACTTTTAACCCCAAAATTTTCCTTATTCCCAATTTACCCTTAACACTCCATGCCAATGAAAAGATGAATATGCAACTTGTGCACTTTTAACAAAATCGGAAGAAATTACAACCTTGTCCTTAACTTATCATGACTAACTCGGATCATCCCAATGTACCAAAATACGGGATATAACACTTACTCCTTTACAATTCTCTCATAATACAAGTGTATGTATTTCCGATTCCCTTGTATTGGCGATCATTTCGAACGCTAGCTCCAGGCTAATAAATTTGCCCTTCGGGCCGTGAGGACGCCATAATCTCTTCCAAGTTCACTATGTTCTCCCCCCCTTTATTAAGGGGTCCTAATACACCAATAATAATAATAATATTTTTGATATCCGTCACCCTCGGTACTTATTCTTCGCAAGTTAGAAATCTCTTAGCACCATTGCACGGCCTCGTCTTTCTTTCCTTTACTTCTCATTTTTCGTTGTGGTCATCTTACCTCCCGTCTACTTATCTTCTTTCTTTCCCAAGTATCGTTATCTTAGAACTTTCAAGCTTGACATGTAGGGAAAAAGATCTTGCCTCATAACATAGGTGCCATCTTTTCTTTCACTAGCGCTTCATTACCCTGTCCGATTAATGCCTTCCAACACGTCACAATGTCGATTGTTGGGATTCAATATAGCCATCTAAGGGATATCATGTACATACGTATACATAATCATTACCATCTTATTCACAAAATATTTCCAACCCATTCAAATTTTACCATTTTGTTTTAAAGCTATAATGCACCTTCCTCCGTTTTCACCGACTCAATCGTCTCGTTTCACATGACCTCTTTGAGTTCTTGCCGCTGCTGCCAGTACTAATTGTTCCTTAGATTAACCTAACTTCTCATTTGCTTCTTCCGAATTTGTAAGACTTTCGAAAACTTCCCGGGGGGTCACCCATCCTCAAATTGCTCCCACTCCAAATGACGCTTAACTTTGAGACTGCGATGAAATTCGATGCTCTAACGTTAGTACGATCGCGTCGACCTCGCCACATGACCTTCGGACATAATCCGGAGTAAATTAGAGGTTTGACATTTTAACGGTCTCATAACACATCTGCCGCCGAATTAGGAAGTGGTCTTGTACTTCAATCAATAATCATTGAATCCTCGTAATCATTCCAAATTTTCCATTAGACAGCACTTATATTCCAACGGTAAGCGTCCCCAGTTCTCTTGGAAATAGTGTCTTTATCTCCACCGATACCATTTACTTTTTTTTTTTTTGTTCTCTATTCGTACTCGCTCAATTACGTTTATCTTGGGTACTCTTTTAGTATCCCTTTTCTGTATTCCTCCAGTCCATATGCACTTTTTTTTTTTTTTTTTTGGCGGACGAGGGATTTTACAATACCGCCATATCTTCCGGAAAATACTACACCTACATAACCCTTTCTCGCTTCCAAAGCATATTCGTTCCTCCTCTATTTGTTCTTATCATACCGGTCATTCTCTAACACTCATTCTATCGTGTTGTTCGTCTCTCCATAATTTAGTCCTTCGTTCCGTCACCGATATTACTCGTGTTCTTGGCTATGCATGTCATGATCTATTACTATCGCGCTCGTTATCTCACCCGCTTTTCTTTTCATCTCCTTTTTTCCGATTAGCCCCTTCTTCTTTTGTGCTCCCTATCTTTTCTGTTGTCCCGTAGCCTCTATTCGAAACCAGTAGCTCACCTTTATACTTTAGTCACACAAATCACGTCGTATCCTTTAGTCGCTTCCTCGCCAAACTGTACGCATTTTCATAATGATCCCTATTATATTCACGCATTATCTTGTTCGTACTCAATCTTATAGTGTCACACTTTCTAACTTTTGCCCTTTACGGTCAATCTTACTTCTAATATCTCACAATTGTCTTGTCGGTACATTCATATCCGTCACGTTTTTTTTTTTTTTTTTTTTTTGTACTACGATCTCAATCGTATCACCATTCTTTCTAACTACAAACTCGTCATAATCAATCCCCGCTTATCAATTCAGTTGGTACCTTAATATAATACTCTATCGAGATTTGCCAACCCCTTTTTAACTCATCTCTTAATGTCACAACCCTTTTTCCAAATTCTTTTACCATATCAATATCGACCTCCTAATTACCGTTACCACCAATCCAGTTGCTAACTTATTTTTCAAAGTCAACCGTACTTGCAACTTAGTCAAATTCTATCTTTACTTATTAACACGACCTTTCAAGGTATATTACAAATCCATACCTTATTCTTATTTCTTTTTCCTGGAAAAATTTCGGCAGAGTTTCCTCTATATTTCTTACTATCTAAAAACCTGTACACAGGAAATACCAACAATGCCTCACAAGGCCAACATATAAATATACATATCATATCGAATCACGGCCACACAGGGCTCCCGATGGCTTACAATAGCATGAAAACGATGGGCTTACCTCGTATGTCCATTCGATTCGACACACCGTTACACTTCCCCGTTTACTTTTTCTTTCTGAAAATTTTTGGACTTTACATCTCAATCATACGTTAATGCCTTAGCCAACATGTGTCTTCCATACATTTGCTTACCTGTGTGCTTTGTATCTTCCAATGTCGTCAATCGCTTCCTTCTGTCGATGTCGTCCCTTTACTGAAATTAAAGGTTAGTACGGAGAATCTCATTTCCTATGTTTTGGCTCTATCGCACGATCTAAGACAGAAAAAGGGTCACTGATTCCTAAATGCCCCGCAGCCTCCTGTTTATGAGTGTGGCCGGCTTCACACCATAAACAAGACTCTGCCGGACACGGTCTGCAGACAAATCCGAGGACTAACCGCTCTGATACCACTTTTGTCACGACCCAACCTCGTAGGCCGCGACTCGTGCCCGAATTGGGCACTCGTACATACCAAGTATCCCAAATCAGAAATAGCATACGAATAACTTATACCGTGTACAAATAACATATATTTACAGAAAAGTGGAACGTCGCCAGAAGCGTCACAATATACATATCGTCATAACTTCCGGAAAATAGTATCACTTAAAAGCCGATAAAGATTTGTCATAGCATAGGGGACGTCCAAATCACAAATCACAGTACACGACCGAATAGTGAGTACCCATAACCACACACATATATGTCTACGGACCTTAAAAATAATGACAAAATCATATGACGGGACGGGGCCCCGCGTGCCCGTGAACAAACATATATATATATATATATATATATATATATATATATATATATATATATATATATATATATATATATATATACAAAATGCGGATCAAAGTATAGGCTCCGGAACAAGGGAGCGCTCCAAGTCACCGAACAGAACTTAAGGTCGGTGGACCGTCCAAATAAGTATTTGTACCACGCGGCATGAAACGCACCCCGAAGAAAGGGGTCGATGCAAGGAATATGTACCGAGTATGCAAATCATGAAATACAGTGAACAAGATCATAATCAAAACCAGAAGTACGGAAAGTTAATGCAATATTCAAAATATCAAAATGCTTACTCATAAAATACAAATCATGCATAGGGCTCTTTGTTATAGCCCGTATATTGTACGTTTGGAAATTCCAAAGTCGTCGTGGAAAGTTAAGGGCGAGACCATTTTCGTAAATTTTCTTAATGAACGAGTCGTTATAAATATTATTTATGACTATTGTTAGTACGGAAATATTGTGAAAGGTTAAGGGCAAGAAGAGAAATTCGTAAAATGGGCCGTGGAAATAATGCGGAAGGTTAGGGACAAAATGGTAATATTGAGAAAAGTCGAGGGCAAAATGGGAATTTCACCCAAGTTTCATGAAAATTCTAAAGAGGCCATATTGGCCATGTGACAAAAAGAGAAGAAAGATGACCAAAAAAAAGGGGAAAAAGAAAATAAATAAAGTCATCTTTTCTTAAAAATTTCAAGAAAATTCTAGAGAGGCATGTGCCTCTCACATGATGGGGGAAATTATATATATATATGTTCATTCATCTTCTAACATAAGATGAACTTGGAAAAAAAAAAGAGAAGAGAGCAAGAACAAGCTTGGGCCATTCGGCCAAGCTCTTTAATTTTTGCCCCTTGAGATTTTGTTCCAAAAATTATTATCTTGTTGTATTTATACTAAGTCAAGGGTCCTCTTTAACATGGTATGATTATTGAGGCAAGAAAATCATTCATTTTTGCAAACTCACAATTTTACTCAAGTGAAGAAGTTGAAGAAGAAAGGTATGGTTTCAACCTCCTTTATGGGTTATGAAGGTTTTGTTTATGTTATGGGATATAGAAATGAGTAGAAATCATGAAAATATGGATGTTGGCATAGTGGCCGTGTATGCATGTATGTAGCCGTGCATGTATGTGTGTAGAAGTAGTGATTCAAACATCTTATTTAAGTGTTTTGGTTGTAGTTGTTGTGGACTCTATATTGGCAATGAAAGTTTGATGATTTTGGTTAAGGTTGTGAATGTTGGTGGGTTGGCCGTGTAGTATATATGTTGTGTAGGAAAATGAATAAATTTCTATGTAGTAATTTGATTGTTGTTGATGTGTATTCTATGACAAAAATGAGAATTTGATGGTTTAAATTGATGTTGGAATTGTTATGGGCTGATTTGGAAGTGAATATAATGTTAGTGTCGTTTCTCTATTTATGAGTCTAATGTTGCTAAGGTGTGTATTGTTGAGGAAGTTTATGGATTTGGAGAATAAAAATGTGTTGGTGATATTGTGGTTAATGTTGTTAATGTGTGGGATGTCGATGAAGTTTATGAACTTGGAAAGAAGAAAGCGTGTTGCTAATGTTCTTATTGAAGTCGGAAGGATTCGGGTGGTATGGTATGTTGATTAAATCATTTTGAAAGTCATATGAATTGAATGGAATGGATTGAATGTGAAAATGTTGCTAGAATAGTGTTCGTAATGTTGATAGTTTGGCCGGGTTGAATTCCCGGATTGCTGTTGATGTTGATTTGGGCCGAGCCATATTCTCGGGACGGTGTATTTATAGGGGAGATGCTGCCCAGATTTTTGTAGACAAGTGAGGAATTGGAGATTTGAAAGCCAAAGGTTCACTATTGACAATTGGTAAGCATGACCATTTGCAAATTTCGGGGCGAAACGGGATTCGTGATTGGACGAGCGCAAGACGTCCGAAAGGTATGTAAGGCTTTCCCTTTCCTTCTTTGGCATGTCTTAGACGTAATAGGCTTGAACATGTGCCTCGGGGATCACTCTAATTCTAGAAATCCGAGGTTGAATTTAGTTACTATTCATTCAGTAAAATTGAATTAAATGGCTTATGCTTCTTTGTAAATAAATGTTCAAATGCTCATAATTTTTGAAAACGAAAGAGAAATGACTTGAAATCTTCGAGGATAATTTAATGAGACATAATGACCACATTTTTAGGTTCGTTACCTGATTTGATCCGAGGTGGGCCCACAACACCCGAGACCTATGTATATTACTTTATTTGTTTTATTTCCGTACGATTCTCAATAGAAACTTTTGACTAATGTTCTGAGTTTGTTATAAGTATTCGGTACTCAGATATAAGCATTCTGGTTCGACTATCTGGATATAAACGCTCCGATACGAATGATTTGATATGAATATTTTGGTATAAGCGCTCTGATGTAAATATTCTGAAATAGAAAATCCGATATAAGTATGCAAACATAAGGGTGATATATAAGCTTTGGGTATAAGTAAGTTGATATGAATACTCTCTGTAAGTCTTAATGTTCTCCATACACGACCTCGGATCGCTTGGAAAGTCCGAAGAGGTTTTTGTATGTTAAATGCTTATAACTCTCCGATGCTAACCCGGAAGAACCCGAGACTTGTTCTGAATCTTCAGATGTCAATAAGTGTATGTATTCATCGAGTCCGATTTCATATGCATATGTTTTCGCACTACTGCTCGTGCGCGACTCAATGTATCTTTCACCGAGTCCCGGCCGGGCATGTTATGATCTCGTGTGTACGTCACGATACGATTCGATTCACCGAGTCCCGGCCGGGACATGTTCTCGTGCGCACTTCTTCGCATTATTCACCGAGTCCCTCGTACTTGCGGGCCGGGACACGTTATCCGTATGTGATTATGATGTGATGTTGTGGGGACGGTGGCCGGGATGGCGCATGATTATTATTCACCGAGACCCGCAAGAGAGGCCGGGACACGTTATGTACATATGATTCGGTATGCATGATTTTATCTACCGAGTCCCTTAATAAAGGGCCGGGACACGTTGTTTGCATATATGACATCTGATTCGGCTATACATGATCCTATTCACCGAGTCCCTCATCGAAGGGCCGGGACACGTCCAAACACATATGAGATTTATGATTTTGACATGCATTCTGTATTTTGTCCGACATATGTCATCTTTCGAGCCTTCGTCGTACCGTCCGATGTTCGTACGTACGATTTGTGTTCCGTATTTCGTCCGTTATATGATATCGTCGGCACTCCGTACGTTCGTATACCGTCCGTTATACGACATCATCCGAACATTCCGTACGTTTGATATTCCGTTCGATATATGATCTCATCCGAATGTTCGTACGTTCGTGCTCCGTCCGACATGTGACATTCACCGGCGCTCGTATTTTATGCACCTCTTCGGACATGCGGTCTGTGAACGCAAAGTAAGCATTTTAGGTACTTTGGTTGACCATTTGTTTCTTCTGTACACTTTTGGCTTATGAAACAGGTATGTATGAGTTGTGTCTGAAAGGTATGTGTCTGGTACTCGGAGTTATATGTATTTACTTGATAGTTCCGTCTGTTTCAGTTATAGTTTTGTTTATTTGTATTGCATGCCTTACGTACTCAGTACATTTTCCGTATCGACCCCCCGTCTTCGGGGCCGCGTTTCATGCCGCGCAGTACTCCCGGATGAGTGGTGTGATTATAGAAGACGTTCCGGCGGAGATGGCAAGCTCCATCTTCCCCGGAGTGCGAGTCGAGTCGGTTCGATTTGTTTTTTTACGGATCCGCGTTAGAGACTTTGCGGACGGCGTTGTGGGTATGGTATGTCGACCGTAAGCGGCTCCATCGGCCGACATGTGTCGATTTGTGTTATGTAATAAATTGTGTACAATTACAGATTTTGTCAAATTTGAAAGCTTCATTATGTATTTGATGATTATTCAGTTTAGAGATTTGGAAAAAAATTTATGGGTGCAATAGGAGTCTGTGGGTTCGCTCGGCTCCGAATATGGGGTCGGGTGCCCATCACGTCCCATCAGAATTGGGGCGTGACAGAGTGGTATCAGAGCGAGGTCTGTCCGTGGGGTTGTCTGCAAAGTCGTGTCCGGTAGAGTCCTGTTTATGATGTGAAGCGCGCCACATTTATAAGCAGGAGGCTACGGGACATCTAGGAATTGTTGACCTTCTTTCTGTCATAGATCGTGCGATAGAGCCAAGTCATAGGAGAATGAAATAAGAAATTCCATCTGTAAGCCTTACATACGACGGAAGGAGGTAAGTGTGGATACATTTGACCAGTTACCCGAGACCGGCAGTTCCGGATGGCAAGAAGGTGATATGAAGTTATATATTCTGTAAGGTATTGATGGCATTCGCGGTGTATAGATTTCGGATAATAAGAATTTGTGAAGGTGATATGGAAGATTGAAAAGGGCAAAACGGTAATTGTACAAGAAAGGACGTGTTACGAAAATGCCTCAGAATTTGCGAAACTTTGACTGGCCCCAGATTATGTAGTAAAGGGCATATGAGGAAGTGGATGCGATTATATCAGCATTAAGGCACTAAATCCCACCAAAGTTTCGGGGTTAAGCGTGCTCAGGTAGGAGCAATTTCATGATGGGTGACCCCCTGGGAAGTTTTACTGAAAACTTTCACAAAGGTAGATGAGAAACAAATGAGAAATTAGAATGTACAAGATGATTGGAGACTATAAAAGGAGCCACCTAGCACGCGACAGGTGGGATTAGAGAAGAAATGAAAAGTACGCTACGGCCTTGGAATTTGGATAGGCTTGAACTACGTTTGGAAGTATTTTGTGAATTAGTTAATAATAATTATGCATGTACATATGAATGCGTATGATTCCTCATTCGTGATTGAATTAGTAAACACGTGTGTCCGTGAAGATTGTTGGCGTGTAAGGAAAACTTAAGGGGGGGAGAATATGTTATGTTGGACTTAACAAGAATGAGTATGAAGGAAAAAGGACAATTATAAGAGGGATCCCCCGGAGTATTACACTACCCCATGAGATCAGTTGAACATTCGAGGACGAATGTTCTAAAGGGAGAGGATGTTATATCCCGTATTTCATGCATTCGGATAATTCGAGAAAGTCGTGGCAAGATAAGGACAAGATCATTTTCAAGAATTATTTTAATGTACGAGTTGGTAGGAATATTACTTATGAACATTGGTAGAATGAAAATATTGTGAAAGGTTATGGGCAAGAAGAGAAATTTGCAAAATGGCCAATGAAAATAATGCGGAAGGTTAGGGACAAAATGGTAATATTGATAAAAGTCGAGGGGCAAAATGGGAATTTCGCACAAGTTTCATGCCATATTGGTCATGTGACAAAAAAATAAGAAAGAACCAAAAAAAAGAAGATGACAAAATAAGTCATCTTTTATTTGGAAAAAAAAAATTCAAGAAAAAGAAAAAGAAAAATCTAGAAAAGTGTAGGGAGGGGCATGTGCCCCTCACATGCTTGTGAAGAATATATATATATATATGCTCATTCATCTTCTAACATAAGATGAACTTGGAAAAAAAAAGAGAAGAGAGCAAGAACAAGCTTAGGCCATTCGGCCAAGCTCTTTAATTTTTGCCCCTTGAGATTTTGTTCCAAAAATTATTATCTTGTTGTATTTATACTAAGTCAAGGGTCCTCTTTAACATGGTATGATTATTGAGGCAAGAAAATCATTCATTTTTGCAAACTCACAATTTTACTCAAGTGAAGAAGTTGAAGAAGAAAGGTATGGTTTCAACCTCCTTTATGGGTTATGAAGGTTTTGTTTATGTTATGGGATATAGAAATGAGTAGAAATCATGAAAATATGGATGTTGGCATAGTGGCCGTGTATGCATGTATGTAGCCGTGCATGTATGTGTGTAGAAGTAGTGATTCAAACATCTTATTTAAGTGTTTTGGTTGTAGTTGTTGTGGACTCTATATTGGCAATGAAAGTTTGATGATTTTGGTTAAGGTTGTGAATGTTGGTGGGTTGGCCGTGTAGTATATATGTTGTGTAGGAAAATGAATAAATTTCTATGTAGTAATTTGATTGTTGTTGATGTGTATTCTATGACAAAAATGAGAATTTGATGGTTTAAATTGATGTTGGAATTGTTATGGGCTGATTTGGAAGTGAATATAATGTTAGTGTCGTTTCTCTATTTATGAGTCTAATGTTGCTAAGGTGTGTATTGTTGAGGAAGTTTATGGATTTGGAGAATAAAAATGTGTTGGTGATATTGTGGTTAATGTTGTTAATGTGTGGGATGTCGATGAAGTTTATGAACTTGAAAAGAAGAAACTGTGTTGCTAATGTTCTTATTGAAGTCGGAAGGATTCGGGTGGTATGGTATGTTGATTAAATCATTTTGAAAGTCATATGAATTGAATGGAATGGATTGAATGTGAAAATGTTGCTAGAATAGTGTTCGTAATGTTGATAGTTTGGCCGGGTTGAATTCCCGGATTGCTGTTGATGTTGATTTGGGCCGAGCCATATTCTCGGGACGGTGTATTTATAGGGGAGATGCTGCCCAGATTTTTGTAGACAAGTGAGGAATTGGAGATTTGAAAGCCAAAAGGTTCACTATTGACAATTGGTAAGCATGACCATTTGCAAATTCTGGGCGAAACGGGATTCGTGATTGGACGAGCGCAAGACGTCCGAAAGGTATGTAAGGCTTTCCCCCTTCCTTCTTTGGCATGTCTTAGACGTAATAGGCTTGAACATGTGCCTCGGGGATCACTCTAATTCTAGAAATCCGAGGTTGAATTTAGTTACTATTCATTCAGTAAAATTGAATTAAATGGCTTATGCTTCTTTGTAAATAAATGTTCAAATGCTCATAATTTTTGAAAACGAAAGAGAAATGACTTGAAATCTTCGAGGATGATTTAATGAGACATAATGACCACATTTTTAGGTTCGTTACCGATTTGATCCGAGGTGGGCCCACAACACCCGAGACCTATGTATATTACTTTATTTGTTTTATTTCCGTACGATTCTCAATAGAAACTTTTGACTAATGTTTCGAGTTTGTTATAAGTATTCGGTACTCAGATATAAGCATTACGGTTCGACTATCTGGATATAAACGCTCCGATACGAATGATTTGATATGAATATTTTGGTATAAGCGCTCTGATGTAAATATTCTGAAATAGAAAATCCGATATAAGTATGCAAACATAAGAGTGATATATAAGCTTTGGGTATAAGTAAGTTGATATGAATATTTTCTGTAAGTCTTAATGTTCTCCATACACGACCTCGGATCGCTTGGAAAGTCCGAAGAGGTTTCTGTATGTTAAATGCTTATAACTCTCCGATGCTAACCCGGAAGAACCCGAAACTTGTTCTGAATCTTCAGATGTTAATAAGCGTATGTATTCATCGAGTCTGATTTCATATGCATATGTTTCTGCACTACTCCGCTCGTGCGCGACTCAATGTATCTTTCACTGAGTCCCGGGCCAAGGCATGTTATGATCTCGTGTGTACGTCACGATACGATTCTGATTCACCGAGTCCCGGGCCGGGACATGTTCTCGTGCGCACTTTCTCGCATTATTCACCGAGTCCCTCGTACTTGCGGGCGGGACACGTTATTTGTCCGTATGTGATTATGATGAGATGTTGTGGGGATGGTGATGGCGCATGATTATTATTCACCGAGACCCGCAGTAGAGGGCCGGGACACGTTATGTACATATGATTCTGGTATGCATGATTTTATCTACCGAGTCCCTTAATAAAGGGCCGGGACACGTTGTTTGCATATATGACATCTGATTCTGCTATACATGATCCTTCTACCGAGTCCCTCATCGAAGGGCCGGGACACGTCACACACATATGAGATTTATGATTTTGACATGCATTCTGTATTCTGTCCGACATATGTCATCTTCTGAGCCTTCGTACGTTCGTATTCGATACGATTTGTATGTTCGTATTTCGTCCGTTATATGATATCGTACCGGCACTCCGTATTTCGTCCGTCCGATATACGACATCATCTGAACATTCTGTACGTTTGATATTCCGTTCGATATATGATCTCATCTGAATGTTCTGTACGTTCTGTGCTCCGTCTGACATGTGACATCACCGTGCGCTCTGTATTTTATGCACCTCTTCGGACATGCGGTCGTGAATGCAAAGTAAGCATTTTAGGTACTTTGGTTGACCATTTGTTTTTTGTACACTTTTGGCTTATGAAACGGTATGTATGAGTTGTGCCTGAAAGGTATGTGTCTGGCACTCGGAGTTATATGTATTTACTCGATAGTTCCGTCTGTTTCAGTTATAGTTTTGTTTATTTGTACTGCATGCCTTACGTACTCAGTACATTTTCCGTACTGACCCCCGTCTTCGGGGTCGCGTTTCATGCCGCGCGGTACTCCCGGATAGCCGTGTGTGATTATAGAAGACGTCCGGCGAGATGGCAAGCTCCATCTTCCAGGAGCGCGCCGAGTCAAAGTCTGTCTGATTTGTTTTTCTGGATCTGTGTTAGAGACTTTGCAGACAGCGTTGTGGGTATGGTATGTCAGTCTGTCAGCGGCTCCATCAGCCGACATGTCGATTTGTGTTATGTAATAAATTGTGTACAATTACAGATTTTGTCAAATTTGAAAGCTTCATTATGTATTTGATGATTATTCAGTTTAGAGATTTGAAAAAAAATTTATGTGCGTAATAAGAGTCTGTGGGTTCGCTCGGCTCCGGATGTGGGGTCGGGTGCCCATCACGTCCCGTGGAATTGGGGCGTGACACTCTTAGAACGGTGGTCGCCCGCCTGTCGTTGGCGCCACGCCACATCATACTCCAGAAGACTTCATATCTCCGACACCCGACATATCATATCACATCATAATGCCGTAACACCCCATAACGCCAAATATACACGGTATCTCTCAAAGGGGGACGCGCACTCGGACACATCATACCCGAATATATCAAAGTGCGCACGAAACATAACCGGCCCGGGACTCGGTGAAGGATATAGTTAAACCATATGCACGAGCGAGTCGTGGGAGACTATATGCGCAACTTTTAAAACATTTTTCAAAACTCATAAAATAATCAAAGTGGATTACCATTTAAAACCAAGGCGATAGTCAAATCAAGTTTCTTTCAACCGTCGATCAAGGACATATCAAATCGAACTGTAGGACTCGTAGATACGTATCAAACCATATGAAATAGCTTATGGAAATTAAGGGCATAATCGTCATTATAGAGTCGTTAGAGAAGTAAGTAGTTGCGTCCGAAGTTTAAGACAATATTTACACTCAATCCTTTCGAAAGTCGTTAGTACCACACAAAGGAGAGTCTCGGGGCCCACGGACGAGTATCGAACCAATCCGGGTCCATTTATGAAAGTTGGAGACCTTATCCACTATAGAATCTCCCGTGAACGTTTCGAAGCGATCCGAGCTCGTCTATGAAAGTTACTATTGTTCGTAGTTACGAAACTTTTCTGGAATAAAAATCTTTATACAATCTTTGAAACCAAATCATGTAAAAACATAGGGATCATGGTTCGACCGCATTAAGAGAGCCAACATTAAGAAATGAATAAAAATCGCACACAAGCTCGGACCTTAAGATCGAGTCACCCCGAGGCTCGTATCACAATCTACTTACGACTTAGACATGCCACAAGAAGGAAAGCATAAGCTTCACATACCTCGTCCGCTTCCTAAGTTAGTCCAAACTTACGTTTCGGCTTCTCCAACATCTACAATAACATCATTTGGCACCAAGCATTAGTCATAAGCGCTTAGAAACCCAATTCCAAGTTAACATTTCATCTACAGAAATTTGGGCAGCATTTCCCCTGTAAATTCAACATCCCCGAGATTTCAACTCGGCTAAATCTTCAACAACAATACCAACAATCAAACCAACAACATCAATAATCAATTCAAAATGCATTTTAACATTAGTAGCTCTTTTTACACAATTTCAACAACATTCACAATATTCCAATATACTCACTTCCATTACTTACATTCCAACCAATATCAACGTTTATACATTCGATTACTAATCCAAAACCATTCAAACCATAATCAAGAACGCCTTAAACAATTCACATAGTTTTTCCAAATAACCCAAATATCACTCCAACTCACCCGAATTCCCCTCCAAACCCGAGAATAGTCCAACACACATTCTTTCTCCAAATTCATAAATTTCGCCACTAATTCACACATTAACAATGCCATTCTCATACATACAAAAATTACATTAAAGACACACTAACTTCCAAATCAGTCCATAACCATACAACATCCATTTGAATCATTAAACTTGCATTTTTTTCAATATAGAATTCACAACGACAACAACCAAAATACTAAAGAAAGTTAATTCATTCATTGCTATGAAACTTAACTTATATTCGGCCAACTCCACCCACACACACATTGATGATTCTCTTCCATTCCAACACACTACAACAACAACAACTAGGCATGTTACATAGAACTTAGTCCATCACCCCAACACAACAACACACACACACGGCTCCCGCTAAATACCATGCACACGGCTTCAACTTCTCATGCAAATTTTTCATGAATTTCATCCCTTTTGGCATACTACAACACATATAAACCATTCATAACCCACAAAAACAAGATTAAAACTCACCTTTCTTCTTAACTCTACAAGTTGGCTAAAGTCGCAACGATGAAAACGAGCGGTCTATTGATTCAAACAACAACTCCACGTTAATAAGCACCCTCCAATTAGTAGGTTTGCTTGAAGAAATAATTTTTTTGATGGTCAAATCTTGGCCTCAATTTTTTTGAGCTATGGCCGTGAGCCTTGCTCTCTCTCTTTCTCAAAGTTTCTTGATTTTTCTCTCAAGTGAAGAAGATGAAGAATAAGATGACTAAGTCATCTTTTATTTTTCATATTATGGCCATCTATGTGGCCATGGCCCACCCCAAGGTGGCCGGCCACATGGCCCCTTATAATTATTATTTTTTTTGTTCCTTTTTCATGAATAAATGCTTTCCAAAAATAAAATTCAACCCCAAATGTTTCCTTAATGCTTCCATGCCAATAAAATCATACACAACTCATGCCTATAAAACAACTAAAAGTCTCTACTTCATATCCCGGAATAATCTTGTCCTTAACTTATCGTAATTAACTCGGAATGTCACAATGTACAAAAATACGGGATATAACATATACGATGGGTAATGGTACGAGCGATGCTCGATGGTTAGCCCTGGGTACCCATCATGGCCCTTAGTCGGGTCGTGACATAAGCATACCCTTCTTACCAAATCTCATAACACCTTTCATAGGGGATACCTTTAGGAATACCCAATCATTGACCTGGAATTCTAAATCTCGCCGGCGGTTGTCTACATAAGACTTCTGACGACTCAGGGCTGCCAACAATCGGTCCTGAATGAGCTTGACCTTCTCCCCTACTTGCTGAATCAAATCTGGCCCTACTAACTTAGATTCCCCCACTTCAAACCATCCAATGGGTGACCTACACTTTCGCTCATATAAAGCCTCATACGGGGCCATCTAGATACTGGAATGATAACTATTATTATACGCAAACTCAATAAGCGAAAAATGATCATCCCAGCTACCTCTAAAATCTAAAACACTTACCTGTAGCATATCCTCGAGGGTCTGAATAGTACGCTCAGCCTGTCCATCTGTCTGGGGATGAAATGTTGTGCTAAGATTCATCTGAGTCCCCAAACCCTTCTGGAGGTACCGCCAGAAGTTAGCTGTAAAATGTGCACCCCTGTCAAAAATAATGGATATCGGAACACCATGAAGTCGCACTATCTCATTAATGTAAAGCTTCGCATAATCCTCAGCTAAGTAGTGGTTCTAACAGGCAGAAAATGAGCTGATTTGGTGAGTCTATCAATGATTACCCATATGGACTCAAAGTTATGCTGAGAACGAGGCAAACCAGTAATGAAATCCTTATTAATTACTTCCCATTTCTATGTTGGAATCTCGATAGCTTGCAATAATCCGCTTCGATTCTCAATCTTTACCTGTTGGCAGTTACGACACTGGGCTACGAACTCTGCTATGTTTTTCTTCATTCCGTCCCACCAATAGACTTCTTTAATATCATGATACATCTTTGTCGTCCCTGGATGAATAGAATAACGGGAGTAATGAGCTTCTCCTAAAATCTGACGACGTAGTCCTGCAGCTGTTACACCTTGCATTTTGAGCCTTTGGATATTCTGAGACAATGGTGGAACGTTTAGGGCAAGGTTATTTTTCGGTTTCGTCGTAACGCGTAAGTCGTTGAAAAATATTATTAGTGTGGAAATATTGAGAGAGATCGAGGGCAAAAAGGAAAATTTGCAAAATGGCATTATGGTAATTTTGTAAAAAGGCTAGGGGCAAAATGGTCATTTCACAAGAATTCAAGAAAAAATTCTAAAAAAGGGGCCATATTGGCCATGTGAGGAAAAGGTGTGGAAATTGGATGACAAAAAATATATATAAGTCATCTTTTATAAGAAAAACAAAAGGAAGAAAAATTCTAGAAATGAAAAGAAAAGAAAGAAAAATCTAGAGAAGGGAGGGGCATGTGCCCCTCACATGCATGTAAAATGACTATATATATATATAAGAGAGTTGTGTTCATATTTTTTAAGAAGGAAAGAAAGAAAGAACAAGAAAGTTGAAGAATGAAAGAGAGAGGGGTCTGCCAGCTAAAAGAGTCGGCCGAACAGCCCCTATATTAATTGATCATGAAAATTGTTGTGTTCTATGTCTTTCTACTAATTAAGAGGTCCTCTTCGACGTGGAGTGGTTGTTGAAGAAAGCTATTCGTTTTGCAAAAAAATAAGCCAAGCCGTGAGAGAAGAGAGAAAGGAAAGGTGAGGCTCAATTTTATTTTTCATGTGTCATGTAATGATTCAGACATGTTGTGGAATGTAGAAATGAAAGGAATTCATGAAAATAGGATGTGAGTTGTGTTGGCCGTGTATGTTGGATGTTGGCCGAGTGTATGGTGTCATGGTAATAAGAGGAGAACTAATTGTTTAGCGTTTGGTAGTTGTCGTTGTAAACTCTATGATGTGAAATAAAGTTTTAATGATCCAAGTAAAGGTTATGAGTGTGTGGGCTGATTTGAAGCTTACTATGATTTCAATATGTTTCTTGAATTTATGGGAAGAATGTTGTTAGCATATGCAATCGTTGATAGAGCTTATGAATTGGAAGGTAGAAAATGTATTGTTGTTGTGTTTATGGAAATTGAGGTTCCGGCCGCTGATGTTGATTTGGCTGATTTGAACATCAGGCGGATTATGTGAAATATTCTTGAATCTTGATGAAATGGTCTCTGATTAGTATTCGAATATGTGAATGCCGATGTTGATTTGAACGTATGTAGTTTATAAGAATATATATGAATGTCGTCGAATGATGTAGAAAGGAAGTATTAATGCTAGAATACGTATGGAATTGCTTATCGATATTGTTATTATGATTGTTGATTTGGTTGCTGTGGTTAGGTCGAGCCATATTCTCGGGACGCTATATGTATAGGAGAAATGCTGCCGAAATTCGGTAGACAAACGTGGATTTAAGTTGAAGTCTTGGAAGCCAGTTAGCCACAATTGGTAAACATGACCAAATCAAATTTTCTTTGGCGAACTCTGGAGCGGAGATTTGGAGTAGTGTGTTTTAAGCGGAAAAGGTATGTAAGGCTTACCCTTTCTTTCTCTCGGCATGTCCTAGATATACTAGGCTTGAATTTGGACCTCGGGGACAACTCTACCTCTAATTCATGTCCGAAAATTGCCCTTTTTCTTTCAATAGAATTGAATCATTTATGCTGCTAATGGTTTGAGAATTTGTTTAAACGCCTAGAACTTGAACAAATGGAACCCGATTGTCTTAGAACTATTATAAATGACATTATGAAGTGTAAAATTATGTAAGTAAGGTACGTCACTTCAGTTGACCCGAAGTGGGCCCACAAACCCCGAGACCTATGTATATTGTCCTGTTTGCCTTATTTCCGCACGAAAAGTACTGGAAACCTTTGGCTAATGTTCCGAGCTTGTTATAAGTGTCTGGTAACTCAGATAAAAGTATTAAGGTGTGACTATTCTGACATAAACGCTCCGGTATGAATAATCTGATTTGAATATTCTGGCATAAGCATTCCGATGTAAATGTTCTGGCATAAGCATTCGATTATAAGTATTTGAAGGTAAATATTCGGATATGTATATGATCTGACATAAGTATTCCGGTCTAAGTATTCTGGTATAAACAACCCGTCATGAAAATTCCGATATGAGTATTTTGGTATGAATGTTTGACATAAGTATTCTGCTATGACTATCTGGGTATGAATCTGTTGACCTGAGTATTCTGATGCGAGTATCCTTATAAGTCATAATGTTCTCCATACACGATTCCGGATCGCTGGGAAAGTCCGAAGAGGTTTCTGCATGTCAAATGCTTATAACTCTCCGATGTTAACTGAAGAACCCCGAAACTTGTTCGATTCTCCGTATGTTAATAAGCGTACGTATTCATCGAGTCTCGATTCTATATGCATATGTTTCTCGCACTACTCGCTCGCGCGCGACTCAATGTATCTTTCACCGAGTCCCGGGCCAGTGGCATGTTATGATCCCGTGTGTACGTCACGATACGATTCCTCGATTCACCGAGTCCCGGCCGTACATGTTATCGTGCACGCATTATTCACCGAGTCCCTCGTACTGCGGGTCGAGACACGCGTTATCCGTATGTATTTATGATTTGATGGTATGGGGATGGTGGCCGATGATGGCATATTATGATTATTCACCGAGACCCGCAGAGAGAGGTCGGGACACGTTATGTATACTTGGCACATGATTCGATATGCATGATTCTACTTCACCGAGTCCCTTAACGGAAGGGTCCAGACACGTTGTATGCATCTCGTGATCCATGACTTTGACATACATTTATGAGTCTATCCACCGAGTCCCTCACTTTCGGAGTGGCCGGACACGTTGTTTCGACTCAACTCTCGTACATCCGACTCTCGAACACGAATCTATCCGATACACCTCCCGTATGTCTCGACCGTGATTACGCCGTCCGTTCGATATACCCCTCTCGTACGTCTCGCGTTCGATATACGATATCGTCGAACATTCTCGTACGATTTGTACCTCTTCGTGACACGCGGTCCGTGTGGTTGAAGTACGCATTTTATATTTTGTCGACTTACTTTCTGTACCATTTCGACATACGAGACGCGGGACTAGGCCCGAACGGTAAGCCCGATATTCCGAGTAAAGTATTTACCTATTATGTCTGTCTCTGCTTTGGGCGCTTATGGTTCCGTTTTCTCGTATTCGCATGCCTTACATACTCGCACATTTTCCGCACGACCCCCCGTCTTCGGTCGTTTCATGCCGCGCGTACTCCTGTACGAGCCGTCATTATAGAGATGTCCTGCCGGGAGACGGCAAGCCCCATTTTCCTGAGCGCCGCCGAGCCGAGTTTGTCCGTTATGATTTCCCGGATCCGTGCAGAGACTTGCAGACAGCGCGTCGTGGGTGTTGGTTGTCGGGCTGTAAAAGCTGCCCATCCCGATGTGTTAACTTGCGTTATGTACTAATTTTGTATAATTACGTACTTTGTCTAACTTGCAAACTTTAACGCGTATTTCATGATTATTCGATTTATAGAGTTGGAAAAAAAAATTTATGTGCGTGATAAGAGTCCGTGGGTTCGCTCTGGCTCCGGATGTGGGGTCGGTGCCCATCACACCCTAATAAGGTTAGGGTGTGACAAAAGATCAAGAATACTCCGTCCCCCGCACCAGAACTCCATCTGCAGAAATCTCAAATGGTGACTTCTTCTGAGGGGTTGTATCTCTATAATGGACTAACATAGGATCTTCATACTGCACTCCTTAACCTCGGCTACTAAAGATAAAACTACCAAATCCTGAATAGTAACCCTTGTATCGCCCGAGTCCAATAATCGAACTCTTAAGCTAGCTAACAGATGAATCTCACGAACTAGCTCCCTTATCTCTGGCTTAATCTAAGATAAGCTACCCATAGATCTACAGCTAAGGGCATCGGCTACTACGTTCGCCTTCCGGGGTGATACAAGATGCCGGCATCATAATCCTTCAATAGCTCCAACCATCGCCTCTGACGCAAATTCAACTCCTTTTGCTTGAAGATATACTAAAGGCTCTTATGGTCCGTATAGATATCCAAATGTACACCATATAAGTAGTGCTTTCACATTTTCAATGCATGAATCACCGCGGCTAACTCTAAATCATGGGTCGGGTAGTTTTTCTCGTGCTTCCGTAACTGTCTTGAAGCATAAGCAATAACTCTACCATGCTTCATCGATACACAACCTATCCCAACACCTAAAGTATCACAATAAATAGCCTTCTGATCCCTCAGGAAGTGTCAGAACCGGGGTCGAAGTCTATCTGTTCTTCAACTCCTGAAAACTACACTCACAAGCATCAGTCCGTTAGAATTTAGCTAATTTCTAAGTTAGCTTCGTCAGTAGTGCATAAATAAAAGAAAAACCTTCTATGAATCTCCTGTAATAACTTGCCAAGCCTAGAAATCTGCAAACCTCCATGGGTGTCGTGGGTCTCGGCCAAGTCTTCATAGCTTCAATCTTTTGTGTATCCACCGTAATACCTTCATCTGAAATAATATGCCCCAGAAAAGTCACAGAGTTCAACCAAAACTCACATTTAGAGAATTTTGCATACAGCTTCCAAGCTTGAAGAACATTAAGGACAGCACGTAAATGACCTGCATGCTCTACTTCTGATCAAGAGTATACCAGAATATCATCAATAATCACAATCACGAATAGATCTAGGAAAGGCCTGAATACATTATTCATCAAATCCATAAATACCGCCGGTGCATTAGTCAACCCAAACGACATTACACGAAACTCAAAATGACCATATCTGGTTCTGAAAGCTGTTTTCAGAATATCTTTCTGTCTAACCCTCACCTGGTAATACCCTGATCTCAAATCTTGATCAAATAAATCATCAATTCTCGGAAGTGGATACTTGTTCTTTATCGTCACCTTATTCAGCTGCCTGTAGTCAATACACATTCTTAATGAGCCATCTTTCTTTCTTAAAAAAAACACCAGTGCTCCCCACGGCGATGTACTAGGCCTAATAAAGCCTTTCTCATGTAAGTCCTTTAGCTGCTCCTTCAATTCTCTCAACTCAGCAGGCGTCATCCTATAAGGAGGAATAGATATCAGCTGAGTATCTGGTAATATATCAATGGCAAAATCAATCTCCCACTCTGGTGGAAGACCTGGAAGATCATCCGGGAATACATCTGGATACTTATTAACTACTGGAACAGACTGAAGGGTCGGTGGCTTTGCTTCTGTATCTTGAACCCGGACTAAATAATAAATACATCCCTTTGCAATTATCTTCCTTGCCTTGAGATAGGAAATAAACCTACCTCTTGGCGATGCTGTTTTACCTTTCCACTCTAGAACTCGCTCTCTTGGAAACTAAAATTAAACCATCTTCGTTCTACAATCAACATTAGCATAACAAGAAGCCAACCAATACATACCCATAATGATATCAAAGTCTACCATATCTAACTCAAACAAGTCTGCCATAGTATGATGATCACAAACTATAACCTCACAATCTCTATACACCCGTCTAGCTATCACTGGAGCACCAACAGGGGTAGATACCTCGAAAGGTCTAATCGACTCAGGTTTCACCCCAAACTGACAAGCAACAAAAGGAGTAACATACGACAATGTAGAACCTAAATCAATCAATTCATATACATCATAAGAAGATACTGATAGAATACCTGTAACAATATCAGGCGAATACTCTAGATCCTGCCAACCAGCCAGTGCATAAATGCGATTCTGAAGACCGCTTGAAATAGACACTCCCCCTCTGCCTCTATCGCGGCCTGCTGATGTCTGAGAGCCTTGCCCTAGAAGGCGTACAAATGATGACGAACCAGCTGCCGATCCAGTGGGATGAACTATACCTCTACTACCGTTACACCCCGTAAAAGAAGTTCGGGAAGTCTAATTTCCAACACAACAAACTGCTCCTCAATAGGACATCGGGGTAAGGAGATATGGACGTTACAAGCCCGGCCGGCGGCACAGCGGGGGAAATGGCCCGCGCGAACGCGCGCAGCGGAGTGGCACGAACGCGCGAAGGCCAGTGGCCAACACACCGCGAACGCGCCACTACGAGGCACAAACGCGCTGAACTATTTTGAGGCCCGGGTTAGGGATGAAGGTTATATTATAAGAGTGCAAGAATAATATGCATATGACATTTGGAGACCATATGGTGTAAATCAGCTAGTGCGTTGCTTGACGAAAAGCCCTCGTTGTTGTAAGCTAAGTGGGGCCCACACGTCGGAGTTTTGTAAAGGACATATGAAGAGATATATGAGTAGTACATGTAAAGTTAAGCAAGTCCTAAGAAGGACCCATAAGCCAAATATGGGCATAAGCCCTCCAAAAGGATGATTTAAGGAAACATTTTCGGATGATCTGACTTTGAGGGGCCAAAACGCCATTATAAGTTTGAAATTTGAAAAAAACACCAAGAATGAAAGTTGTATATAATTGAATTATCTTTCCAACCATAGGTGGTGGTCCCTCACAAGATATCGGGATTAAGAATTATGACCTTTTTACTGAACGAACGCGCAATCAGAAAAATTTGGCCTGCGCGATCGCGTTGAAGGAATTTTATGTCGGTCTAGGCAGAACCTGGACCGTTATATAAAGGGGTTTCCCCCTCATTTTTTCACACCAAACACACCAAAAACCCCTCAAATTTTCTAGAAATTTCCCCAACCTTCCAAAGCTCAACTTTTTAGCCCGAAACTAGGTATAATTCCCAAATCCTGGTCCAAACGGCGTATAGTTGCAACTACAAAATTATGTGTTAACACGTTATGGCTTACGATCAAGGTGGAGGAGTGAAGATATAGCATTCTTATTGAAAGAAAGGTATGAATCTCTTGCGATTAACGTTAATCTTGATTTATTTACGGAGAAGGAGCTGTAAAATTGTTATAAAATGATTCTGTGATGGAAATATGGGACAAACACCATATGGGATGTTTATGAAGTATTTTGGAGTTGGAAATATTATGGTTAATGTTGGTATTGTTATGATTTTTATTGGTTGTTGAATTGAGAATTCGGGCTAGGCATATAAACAGGGGAGATGCTGCCCGATTTTCGGCAGAATATAGAATAGTTTGGTTTGAAACTTGAAATAAGTGTGCCATAAAGAGGCTAACGTTAGTGTAAATCCTCTTAAATGTAGACTTGTGAGCTCGGACGCATAAGCGTAGCCAATAGGAGGTTGAACAGGTATGTTAAGGCTCGTCCCTTTCTTTCAAAGGCATGATTCCTATGTTACGATTTCATAAATGCTTCCGTAACTTCTTGTTTTCAAAAGTTAGAAGTCTATGATTCCAAGGCATGATTCCTTTCCCGATAACCCATAAATGTTTTCCAAAATGTCCGTATTTTTTCAAAACAGAGGTTTATGACTCCGTAAGCTTTTATGACAACAACGATGGATATGTTTTACAATGACAACGATGATGTCAAAGATGAGAAAATTTGCCTATGATGATGATGATTCTGTGTTTAAAGGTTCCAAGTTTACGATTTCAATGACGATATAAGAATATTGAGCTATTTCTTGATTTCTCAATGTATTCATGGATGATGACTATTTTTAAAGATTCCAAAGTATATGAATTGACGCCTTATGAGATTTATGATCTTATTCTATGTTTCTCTTAAAGTTATTCTTCATTGTTAGTCTTACCTTATAATAATTGTTCCTTCAAGGTGAGACAAAGCGATGATGATTATTCCATAATATAATCGGAGGCTACCGACCTTACATCACTCCGATAGAGGCATAACTTTCCTTGGGCTCTCCTGCATGCTGCTTATATGATATATGTATATGTATATGGGGAATATGGGGAAAAAGGGAGTGGCGTTATAGACGCATGGCCACCTGATCAGTTGGTGTAACTTATCATCCCGGACGCGGGATGCCCGCGGGACATATGTGGTTAAATGGATCGGGCCGACGTTCCATGGCATATTTTCTGTATATATGAACAATAAATGTTTTTCAAAGAAAGCTAAGCATGCATGGCATCCGCCCTAAGAGGCACTCATATGTACAGGTTACTCTTTTATCTCACGATATGCTCTATATTTCCATTCTGTTATTGTTCATACTTTACATCCCTTACTATGTTACTATTCATGCCTTACATACTTAAGACATTATTCGTACCGACATCCCTTCTTGTGGACGCCGCGTTCATGCCCGCAGACTGTGTAGCCAGTCAGACGATTCGCAGCAGTAGGACCTCCCCTCAGCAGCAGTCAGTACGCTCCATTGATCCGGAGCTACACCCCTTTTGGTATGCTATTCGGTTACGTACATATATGGGTACGGCAGGGCCTTGTCCTGTCATTTCTACAGTTTGTACTCCATAGAGGGTAGAGACGTGATATGTAGTCGTGATATTATGCCCCTCGCTCCCGCGTGTATTTTGTTGTACAGTAGATAAGTGTGGCGGCCAAATTGGCTCACGCTATTACTCTCAGTGCTTATGTCTATATGTATGTGTTGGCCGTGAGTTCCCAGCACAGTGTCTCTTAGGTTGATTGTTTGGGAGACAGTATAGCTCAGTTACAGGTTATGTATGGGCCCAGGATAGTCAGTGAGAAGTAAATGCAGGCCTAGGAGTGCTTGACCATCAATGGTCGGGTACTTGTCGCGGCTCATCGGTTTGGGTCGTGACAACTACCTCTCGATGGATACTCGCGCATAATATGACCCGGCTGACTGCAAGCATAACAAACATCTGAACCCAAGCGGCACTGTCCAATATGTAACTTACCACACTGGGTACATAGTGGTAAAGGTGGCCTCATCTGGCCTGAATCACCCCTATACTGAGAACTTGAGGCTCTAGAACCCTGACCTGATCCTGAATAAATAGAACGATCAAATCTCTGACCTGGAAACTGCGGAGGTGCACTAGCTGCTGAATGGCCTGGATACCTATGATATTGCTGCCTTTGACCACCTCTAAACTCACTGACAGCACCTGAAGATCAGTCCCTCTTACTATGACCCCTATCATGTTCAGCTCAACCCTCCGCTGCGCTTACGCTCCTCTAGATTCTGGGCATGCGCCTGTATGCGAAAAATATCCATACCGGTCTGAAGAGAAGTCGTCATGCAGTCATCTATCAAATGTGGTCCGAATCCACTCACAAACTGGTAAACACGATCCCCCATCTCAGCTAAAACACTGTGGAGCATATCTAGCCAATGAATTAAAGCGAAGACTGTACTCTCAAACAGTCATATTCCCCTGTCTAAGGTTCAGGAACCTATCAGCTCTGGCCCATCGAATCTCTGGTGGCAAATAATGTCGGAGGAAGGCATCTGTGAACTTCTGCTAGATGGGTGGGGTTGCATTAACCCACTTAGATGACACCCAAGTTTCATACTAGTGAACAACAGCATCCCGTAGTCTGTAAGAAGCCAACTCTACCAACTCAGTAGCTGAAGCATGCATCACCTGTAACGTCCTCAGTATCCCATCTATAAAGTTCTGTGGGTCCTCATCTGGTTTCAACCTAAAGAATTTTAGAGGGTCTAAATTAATGAAATCTCAAACTCTGGCACTAACATCCCTATCACCATAACCCGCACCCTGGCATTGGGCCTGAGCAGCTACCAACTGGGTCAAAAACCTAATAGCCTCTCGCACTCCTGGCCTAAGGCATCAGGTGGAGGAACTGGGGGTACTGGAGCTGGAGCTGGAGCTCTTCTATGCTCCTCCAAAACGGGCGGAGTATGAGAGGTCTGAGATGGAACCTCATTTTGGGACTCGCCCTCCTCAACATCTACAAATGGTACCCGTCCAGTTCTCTTACCTGCCACTGACTTGCCCTTCTGGGCCGCTGAAGCTTTCCTCGTCACAGGCATTACTGAAATCATAACACAAGGTCAGGAAAAAGGAAATCCTCATAACTTCGCTCTATCGCACAAGAGAAGGAAAGGTCAATCTTCCTAAATGTCCTGTAGCCTCATGTTTATAAGTGTGGTGCACTGCACACCCATAAACAGGACTCTACTAGACACGGCTCGTAGACAGTCCTAGGACGAGCTGCTCTGATACCACTTTCGTCATGAACCAACTGGAGGGCCATGACGGACACCCGAAGCTAACCTACCGAGCACAACAAGACATACATGCATCACTATAATCGTACTTGAATGTGGGCCATAATGCTAACTAATAAATATCCTACGCTGTAAGGGACACAAGCCCATATATATATATATATATATATATATATATATATATGCGTCATCAAGCTGAATCAAGTATACAAACCGACTAGGCAGTCAAAATAAAATGATACAACAAAACATGGACCGAGAAAGTCATGAAACATCTAACTGTGCATATCTGTCTATGACCCTCTACTGGAATGCGTAACATAACAAGGACGGGATAGGACCCCTCCATGCCCCAAATGTACATAAAAGGATTATACCAAGCTGAGCTACAACCCCGGAACAAGTGGAGTGCTCCTGTACAAATGCTGAGAAAGCAGTTTTAGGGTCTGAACCGTCTCCCTGGCTACCTGCGGGCATGAACGCAGCGTCTAAAACAAAAGGACGTTAGTACGAATAATGTACCGAGTATGTAAGGCATGAGTAACAATATAATGAAAATATGAAGATAACATACGGTAAAAGAGATCAACCTGTACCTCTGAATGCCTTTTTAAGGCGGAAGTCATACATGCTTGCCTTTTAAAAAAAAAAGCATTTTTAAAATAGGTGTCATGCTTGCCTATACAATACCATACCCGGCCATATAGGCTTGGTGTTATCCATACCCGACCATATAGGCTCGGTGTTATCCGTACCCAACTGCAGTGTTGTGCATAATAGGTGTCGTACCCTGCCGACTATAGCGCGACTCGGTGTCATAAAATATTTACATATATATAAAGCATTCATGAGAGCCCACATAAAATCTATAACTCTATCGGAGTGACGTAAGGTCAATAACCTCTGATTACCATTATGGAACTATCATCGTCAACATATCTCACCTTGAAGGAATCAATAACCGTAAGATGACATCAACATCAACAAACAAGATCAATAACAATGAGTCAAGATCAATGATCATAAGGTAAAGATAAAAAATATCATAAGAACATCAAGAAACATAAGCTTCTACTATTTCTAAGAGAGGAATCATCATGGACATCATTTGTGTAAGTTCGTATCGAAAAGATCATGCCATAAGAAAGAAAGGGGCAGCCTTAACATACCTTGTCGTCTACTTAATCCCTCAACGTCTATCCTCTCGAGCTTGAAAATCTACATTCAAGATGATTCACACTAAGGTTAAGTCGTTGAAAAGCTTATAAGGTCAAACTAAACTATTAAGTGAGCTAACGAAATTTGGGCGGTATTCCCCCTATATTATCTACTTCCACCAAACTTCAAAACAACTCCCAAACATCAATAAAAACATTAACAATACCATAACCAAAATATTACATTCAAATTAAACTCAAATCAATCCAAAACTTCCTTTCAAATTCAATCCATAGCCACTAACCACAACACAATACTTTATGACCTTTCTACCATGATTCTCTTCACCTTTAAGACTTACTAAACCTCCAAATCAACTCAAAATAAGTGTTAGAGTGAATAAAATACCTTAAACTTTAAGAAATTTAACTCACATACAACTTTCTCCAAGACTTAGTCACCACAAATCCAACTAGAAGCAAGAACCAACACCTTTTATGAATTAGTTAAGGATTTAGAACTTGATTTTCTCTTGTATTGGGATGGAATGATTTGGGAGTATTTAAGAGAGCTTCTAGGATAAATAAGGATCTGTTTTGAAGAAAAATTGAGCCCCAAGTCAAGGCCCCTTAATTTATATCAAAAGGGCAAAACTTCCATGTTACACCTCGAAAAATTTTCCGTTAATGCACAGTGAATAGGCTAATGACGAAAATGAAGTATACGATGTTTCAATAAGTAAGAAATAGCAATTGATGATTCTAAATGAGATTTGAAAGATATTCGATAGTAGATGAGAAAGTTGCCAAGAGAAGGCCATGTATACGATAAGTATCGGAAAGAATTTACGAGTAACGAGTTAATGGGGACTTAGAGATATTATGAAGAAGAGTTATAACGTCCCTTAGATTGGTATTGAGGTGTTAGACAAGTGTCAAGAAGGTTCCATAAGGATTGGAGATCAAACGAGTCGACGAAAACAAGATCGGAACCACTGGGCATTATACGGCCAGACATACTGGCCGTATAAAATACACGGACCGTATGTCCAGCCATAGGTTTAGCCCAGAATGGCATGCCTCACTGGACCAAATATACGGTCCGTGAAAATTATACGGACCGTATGTTGGTCCGTATATTCTGGTCGGGACAGAATTTTGTATTTAATGAGGGATCCAAGTTTTATTCCATTTCATTTCCATTTCACTCCCCTTCTCTCTAAAATATCTCTCCACATTTCTCCCACAAGTTTTCAAGAGAATTAGTGATCAACTTCATCAAACCAAGTGAATCAAGTATAAGAAACCCATTAAAGTTCATCCGAAGCAAGAATCCAAGTAAGGGAAAAATCTAGGGTTTTGCTCAAGTGAGATATTTGCACCCGAGGTTCAATCCTACGCCATCTAAGGTAAGCTTTATGATGTTTCCATGTTGTTTAAAGTATTAAGAAGATGAAACACTTGGATTACATAGGGGAATAAGAAATGGGCCATGAACATGTGAATGGTATCACTTTTGAATAGATGTTGGAATGAGTTATGATTCTGATACGTCATGAATATAATCATGTTATATATGATATTGAGAGTATGGAAATCGACATTGTATGTGAATGAACGTATTGTCGAGTTATGAGTATGAATATGGAAAATTGAAGTGAATTTTGAAGTAAGGGTAATGTAGATGACTAAAGACCATTGTGATGATATTGTGAACGTTATTATTGATGTTTGGGAGTTGATATGTAATACGAGGAAAGTCGTATAAATAAAGGAGATGTTGTCCGATTTTCTCTAGAATTAGTCATGAATGCTAAATGCTATCCATTATCTAATATGAGTATGCACTTCAATGAAGGTAGAAATGTGAGCCTTAAAGAGGAATGCACAAGTGATATAGTAGTTGCACGGAAAGGTATGTAAGGCTAACCCTTCTTTCATAAGGCATGGTTCTTTGGTCGAATGTCCATCTTCTTGTGAGTTCATGATACTCTCTAATGATCCTAGCTCGAGAAGCTATTAAGCTAATGATGCCCAAATGATACGATTGTGCTAAGTTCCTTATATGACGAGCGATACCCCAAGGATAGAAGGTAATGAATGACGATAGTAAAAAGGCTAAAGTTAGATACGAGCTTATATGTATGTGTGCCCATGAGAGGCTATTGTGAACCCCGAGCTTATATGGCCGGGTAGAATATAGTAAGTATGTATACATGTATATCTAGATATATGACGACGCGCGCACACCACAAGTTGGGTACGAATAACACTGAGCCTTGGTAGGGCCAGGTACGAACAACCCTGAGCCTTGGTAGGGCCAGGCACTGAGCCTTGGTAGGGCCAGGTACGTGAAACACCGAACCTTCATGGTCGGGTACGCTATGTAAATGCTATGTATATGACATCTATATGAGTACGAATAAGCTATACGTATGACATCTATAGGAGTACGACTATGCTATGTATATGACATCAATTAGAGTACGAATATGTTGAGACCATGTAAGTGCCAAGTAAGGGCTAGGTATATGAAAGGTACATGATATGAGCATGAGTATAAGGGAAGATATGAATGTATGTAAGCGAATACGCAATAGAAATGGAACGTCCCTGTGGAAAGCAGGTAAGTGCTATGATGATGATGCTATTATCTCCCATCTTATGTATTTCATATGTTATCCATTATGCTTCTATATTGATATTGATCATGCTTTACATACTCAGTACATTCTTCGTACTGACGTCCTTTTGTTTGTGGACGCTGCATCATGCCCGCAGGTGGCCAGGGAGACAGACTTCGACCCATAGCCGTATATTATCGGGGACTACATAGCAGGCTCCATTTCATTCGGAGGGCTGCCGACTTTTGGTACAGATTCTTTTGTGTATATATTCATGGGCACGGCGGGGTCCTGTCCCGCCCATATGTTATGATATGATGTACCCTTCTTAGAGGCTCGTAGACATTTAGTATATGGTTAGATATGCTCGGCCTTGTCGGCCTATATTTTGGGATGTTGTATGATCGCCTCGTCGGCGCATGTACATTTATATGAGCGTAGATGTTATCAATGATATAGTTATGTTGTCGCTCAATGATGATTAGAATGATGAATGAAAAGCATGATATTATTACGTGGCTCATCTAGAATGTGATGTATAAGTATGATAAGGGTGCCCGGGTGGGCTAGCATCGGGTGCTCGTGGCGGCCCTCAAGTTGGGTCGTGACATTCCATCACCTCAATTCCACGGTCACTTTCACGGACTGTGAATTATTTCACTGGCCGTGAAAGTGGGCGTGAAATCATTCTAGAAGCTCCTTCTCACTACCACCATTTCACGGTGGCCAACCACCATTTTCACGGCCCGTGAAATTATTCACGGTCCATGGAAATGGGCGTGAAAATAGTCTCAGTCCAATTTTCTGACGAAACGTATTCTTTCCGATTCGTTTAACGTCGAACCTTCATACTCTCTTCCAAACACTTTAAAAAACTTGTATAACTCGAAGATACACCCATAGTTCTCATACACAACTTCCTAAATTATTTTCAATACGAACCTATGACAACCATCTTAAAACGAAACCTTAATGTATGCGAAAGACAAGGTGTAACATTCTTTTCTTCCAGTCATCTTCTTATGGATAAGTTCTCTCTCCTTTTCTCTTGTTCTCCACATTTATATTCTCCTCTTTCATCATCCTCTGGTGAAACTGAGTTTTCTCCAGAGTTCTGCGTTTGTTCCCCTTTACATTCAGCCCTGGGTTATTCATTAATTTTATCCTTTTTCTCAATTGTTCCTCCAATCCTTCCTCTTTCTAAAATAAGAGTGACATAATTTTTGTTTCATTCCTGTTGTAAGTTTTTTGAGCAAGTCTTTGCATATACCTTTGTTTTACTTGCCTTCCGTCACTCTTCCCTTCATGGTCAATCAGAGATTAGTATTATGACCCTTTCCTGGCTTGGTCCCTTTCTCTTGCCTTTGTTTGCTGGGTGTCTTTTCTTTCTGTATGAATTCCAAACATTCTCTTCTACAGGTTTTGGCTTTGTTCCTATTAGAATAAGTTCGGCATCGATGGTAGAGCTTCAGTTTGAAAGACCGCAATGCGTGAACCACGTTGAGCCACCTATTCCTTTAGTGAGTAATTTTCCCTTATTGTTTTATTCCTACTCTTCTTTATACTTCTAGACCCATTCGTCAGACTCGCAATGGTATCAAGCAGCTTGACTCTTTCATTGCTCATGTTTCGACACTCATTACTTAGATTTATCACTAGTGTTATGAGGTTGTTTCTAGGCATGTCATCAAGCCTGTTAATATTGAGAGTACCTTCCCAGAATTCCTTGTCAATACCAGGGTCTGAATAGTCAATGGCTATGAGATCATTGTAATCAGCTCCCACTGAACTTTCTTGGACCTTGAGCTCGATGCTGATGTCAACACCTCTTTTCCTTTTGATCTCCATGTTGGGCTATTATTATTCAGGAAATTTGATTTTCCACAGACTACACATCCTTTGGGTTGATCATTATGTGCAAAATTATCTACCCTTGGCTCCTCCTAGTCGTTGTCTGAATCAGCTGGTATGGCTCTTTCTTTGGAAGGACCTCCCTTTGTTTGATGCGTTAGCAAGTTGACGTATACATCCTCTATTCGCATGGTGCTTATTTCACAGACTTTTTTGATGGCATGTACCTTTTGATCCCATGAGGGAGGAAGGCTTCTCAGGATTTTCATGACTAAGTCCTTTGGAGAAAGTCTTACCAAGTCTCATGTGACCGTTACTGGTTATGTTGACAAATTAGTTGAACATATCCCTGGTTGACTCGTTCTCCTTCATAGTAAATATATATTGTATGTATAATTGTTGTGTATGTGAACAACATAGATGATATTATTAAAACTCAAATGGTTAGAACTTAGGATATTCGCATAGAAGAGGCGAAAAAAGATTTTCAAATGGTTCTCAAGTTGAACACGATATTTAATAACAACCATTGCATGTAATTGGTAAAACTTGGGACTTTGCAATCTTTTTTTAAGTAGTTTCTAAAACTGGGAACTAGAGACCTATGTATGTACAAAATGATTTGGAATAAGGACTTGAAACTACTTTTAGGCTTAAACTTTTCAACGAAAATCTGGAAGTTAATTGGACTCTTTTTTTTTTTTTTTTGGACTGCAATAAATAGATTTAAAGTTCATTTTGGTCTCATTGTATACTTGGACTACTTTTGGCAAAAAAAAAATATAAGATTGATTTCCTAACAAAACAAATACAAGCATGAAAGGAATTTCAAAATTCATCAAACTTAAGGTTGCTTTCAGAAACCTTTTTGGGCCAAAAGCCCCAAATTCTTAAGACAAACAAACAAGAAGAGATACACTTAAACTTTTGTTTGAGGAATAAGATGGCTTTGGATATAGTATATAGTTGATCAATTGAGCTTCAATGGACTAAAATTAAAAAATAATAGAACTTTTTCCTTATACCTATATATTATTATTATTATTATTATTATAAAGGAGATATGCTCCATTTACTTTTTCTATATAAGTAACTTATAAGAACTAAACTCATATCATTAAGACCAAATTAATAGCAACCCTACTTGGGAGAAATCCTGAGTGTGTGTTTGGTCCGGAAATGAAGTGAGTCGAACCCTTATACGCATTTTAAACCAAACACTTTTTTCAAAAGGGGTATTTTTGCCCAAAGATGTAATTGATGATAAGCATGACAATTTTTTGCAAGAAAGGAATGATTTTAAGCAAATAAATACAATAATCACACATTGAGGCTCATAGGTCAACCGTATTCTACGGATCTTTAATACTAGGGTGTTAAATCTTCCCTAGGGGATCACCAGAATCCTTACCTCGAACTTTGGTTTAAAAGGTTTTTTCTCTTGTTTTGATAAACCCTTTTTACCCGATTTTCCTAATTTCCATTATAAAATTAGGTGACGACGCTAAAAACACGAAATCCAATTAGAGCACCAACAACCTAAGTAGCTTTTATGCACCCGTGTAAAAGTGAAACGTAATAGTCCTGAGTCTCTATACCTACATCGTGCATAAATGTAAGGGATGCACGAGGGAATGGGCAGCTCATATCAATAAACATACAATATAACATAACAGGGTAACTGAAAAATAAACATGACTGACATGAGTATCATAATCATAAGGTATTTCTTTTATCATGGGGAAATCCCCTATTTATAAGAGTTCATAACATGTTGCCTCTAGCCCAATTATAAGTGTACAACATCTGGTCTCGAGCCCAAGTATAAGTATATAACATGTGGCCTCGGGCCCAAGTACAAGTGTTAATCATTTCGTAATTCATGTCGTGAGTATGTGAATCATAAGGTCATCATATTATAGTTCAAACATGTACACATAGTATAGTTTTCATGGGACACGGATTCACGGATAATTCATGGAAGAAGAGCAATAATAGTTCACAGACATTTAGTGTTTCATGATTGAAACTCATGAAAATCAAAATATGACTATACATTGATTAAGTGATGAGTTCATGATGTTCGTATTAATATACATGAACGAAATATGAAATCTTATCATTTAAAGTATAGAATCGTTAAGGCTTTTCATGAACTAGGGCATAGCTCAGCTTTTGATGAGAATTTCATGGTAATCGTGGAAGAACGTAGCATGGGGAAGAACAACAGTGTTCTCACACGTAAAAAGTATCCTTACATACCTTAAATTGCTCCAATCTAACGAACAACTACAATTCTCTAACGAAGAACACCAGACCCTAGCTTTGAGTGCTTAGGAAGGATTTACCTTGGAAATCCTATGTTTTGGATGATGATTCATGTTAATAATCACATAATGATGTTAGAATCGATTGGAAATCATTAGAATGATCTTACCTTGACTTAGGGAGGATGAGAGGAGAAGGAAACCGCTGCTTATGGCTTTAGAACGAAGTCTGAAATGTGAAAATCGAAATAAAATGCACAAGGGTCATATTTAAAGACCCGGGGTAGAACACCCCCTAGCTCACGCCGCGAGCTCCAAAGCGAGTTCCTTGGTTGCGTTGAAGCTCGCGTTACGAGCTCCATCAAAACCAAGGGCCTGGGGATGGGCCACGTGTCGCCAGCCTCCCCCTGCTCCCCTACCTAGCAAATTTTTCAGAGATTCCTCCAAGCAATCAACCTTGGTCGCGGCGCAACCACCAACGCACCAAATTTGGTCGCTCTAGGCCTCACCTCGCGTCCCTAGTTTGTGTGCGACACTTATATCATTTTCTAGTCCTTTGGTTCAGTTGTTCAATCCTCATCCGGAAGTGCGAGGGTTACACAAAGTCTTTTTACAAACTCAAAACAATACCTACTACAATCAACTAGGAAAGTAAATAAGATATTGTTAAGGAACCATAAAACCTAACTATTACAACTCAAGAACTGAATGATAAATCTTGATAGGAACATGTTCTTTGTTGTTGTCATAGTTAGCTTCTTCGAGACGCTAGTGTTGACTCTGCCTCACTCAAGATGTCTCTCTCTTTGGTTGTGGTTAAAATCCAAAGCTGTAACGATCCGTTTGGTCGTTATTGCATCTTCGACACTTTTGACCCTTTCCCGAGCTTGGTTAGCTCACTTTTGACCTGAACGGACCGTTGACACACTTCCCGAGGTGTTTAGATTTGATTCGGGTGACTTTTTGTGAAAAGTAGGCTTAAAGCAAAAAAGAGTTGACTCAAAATTGACTTTTAGGTAAATGAACTTTTTTCGAAAATACGTCGATTCTGAGAGGTTTGGATGGTCTTTTAAAACATGTGTTCATATTTGGTTTGTGTCTAGGAGGTTCCGGGATGGTTCCGAGTGATAATTCCAAGTTTGGGAGACACCAGAAAAATTCTAGTGTCTGGTGGGCACAGAAGCGGCCGGGTGACCACCAAAGCTTTCGGTCGCAAAAGCGGCCGGGTGGCTGCCGAAGCAGTAGATGGGTAGAATCTGCTATTTTTAAGTTTTAAAAGCCCCAACCTTAAGTCATTATTTCATTTTCATATCTCTAAGCTTGGGGAGGCGATTTTGAGAGTGTTTTCACTATTTCTTCACAAAGATAACATCCTTGACCTTAGAATCCTCTGTTCACTTCTCTTAACCATTAATCTATGCTAAGATTCTTCCTAAGAGTATGAAGGCTAAGTGTGTTTTGGGGTTTTCTTCTAAAATGAACTTGTGGTTAAAAAATCTTGATTTGTTGGTTGGGTTAGCTCTATTAAGCATGGATTTGATAACAAAAATTTATTATTGCATGATTCTAACCTAGTAATAACTAGAATCAAAGAGGGTTTTCATGGGTTTTGGGAGAAAAAGTGTTAAAAATGAAATTGATGAATAGATGGAGTTTAATGATGACATTGTTCATGGTTATGATAGATTATCCTGTTTCCATGCTAGTAATCAATAACCCATTATTATTTCATAGAAATTCTTGAATAAAAAATTAGGGTTCTTAGACCCAAATTGGGGGTTTTTCATATAAAAAGGGTTTTGAGGATTAGTTGAACATTCCTTTGATTTTAATGATGGGTTTGGGTTAATTGGTGTTGAAATTGGTATTTTCATCATAAAATTCCCGTTTTTCCCTTAAGTCCCATTTTCCTAAATTAAAGAGCGGGCTTGACCCGAATAGAATATAACTAATATAGGTGATGTTCTTCTCGTATTCTTACATAGAATCTCTATTTGATTAGAGTTTGATTGTGTGGAAACTCACCGTGAGGGCAAGGAATTAGCTCGTGGTCCGTGATTTGCTGTTCGGCGTTCCAAGTAGGTTACGGCTTACCTTTGTGGTGAGACTTCGACTAGCGAAGCGTATATTTAGATAATATTGTCGGAGATTTCATGTAAACCTTCGGGTATGAAGTTTGGGTTGGATGTTGCCTTAGGGTTTAGTATTGCTTGTGACTTGTTTGATCTTGCTTGTGGCTTGTAGACTCCATAGGACCTTGTTTGGTACGTTGTGTATAAATTGGTGGATTGTCTGTGAATTGGGAGTCAAACGGAAGGACGAATTTACTTGATATTGATACTAATACTTATTGTACGCCTTGTTATTGGTATAGAAATTTTGGGATATTTGACCCTTATTGTCATGAAAATTGGATATTCATTATGATTACTGTGTGGATCATTTGTGATATTGGTGCGCTATGTTTGGCACGGCTTGAAACTTAATATTGCTGACGGTTTATAGTCGCATTGTCCCATATTCATACTCATATTCTTGGCATATTGATTATTGAGTCACCCTAGGCTTTGTGACACGGGATGACAAGTCATTCTAGGCTGTGTGATACAGAATGACCGAGATGGAAATACTGATACTATATTGTTAGGCTATGTGATTGGTACTGATCATAGAAATGAGAAGGAAACATTGATGAATGTGATATCGTGAGACTTGATTAGTAGTAAAATTGAGAGTTGTGACTCCTTTGTGGTTTATCTCGTTGCCTTGATGACGATATTACTTGTGCGCCCTTCGTGGCACAGTTGGTTGATATGATTTATTGACATTGTACTTACATCATATTCATACTTCATACATTATTGCATTGGATACTGAGTCATCTCTGGGTTGTATGTGGAGTGACTGATATGAGACATATTGATACGAGTCATCGTCTACGGTACATGTGCGGAGGACCGATATTTTCCGAGACATATTTGATATTGAGTCATCTCTCCGGGGTTGTGTGCGGAGTGACTGATATGGAACACTGATATTATGAGATTTTCGGATATTTGGTTCTTTGAGCTGTGTGCGGTGCGACAGTGCTTGGACTTTGCGGGTCCCCCATCGGTTGTGCTGCCGAGGCATGGAGGTATTCCGTTATCGAAGTATAAGAGTACAGGCATTGCATAGCATAGCATTGCATTCATACTTCATATTGCATTGCTTGATTTTACTTCTTGGTTGATTATGACTTGGTTATAGTGTTGTTTATACTTCTTAGCTGTTTGTGAGTTAGACTACGTTGATTGGATCGTACTAGTAGACTTTTTTGATATATGTGAATGGTTGGAACAAATGAGATTAACTTCTATAACATAAGGTTGGATATGAACGGTGATTACGTGGAAAAGCATGACTTGTATTCTGTCGTTTACTTGTTTTCTTTTACCTTATTGTCCTTATATATGTCAACTAGTCTTAGTCGGCCTATAATACCTACCAGTACCGTTGTTTTGTACTGACCTATGCTTGCTTCATTCTTTTATGGATGCAGAGTATTAGACAGGTTCACTCTTTTCCCTCGCGGCTGATCGGCGAGGCTGTTGTAGAGTCATTCCAGGGTGAGCACGATGACAGTCGTTGCCCGGATGTTCTTTCCCTTACTTACTTGTCTTACTCTTATTTCGAGACAGTTGTATTTTGAGACTTTTTCATCTTCAGACTTGTAGTATTTAGTTAGTGCTCTTATATGACCAGACTAGATACTGGGGTGGCTTATGACTACTTCCGCATTTATTATATATATTCGAATGACAGGCTTCGTTGCTTATTTTCTTCCGCTATATAACTGTGTTTGTGAAGGTTGAATTTAGGGTTCACCTACCAAGGTGGGATAGGTAGGTGCCTGCGCGACTTGTGAAATTGGGTTGTGACAAAAGCTTTTTGACATGCTGTATATATAGGAGTGAATGACCACCTTCTATTCTCCAGATCCATCCAATTCTTGGTTTCATTAATTGTCCGAAAGTTTGACATGGATATCCTTCTTTCTTTCGTCACGCATCGTTGACAATTCTTCTCGTGATTCCATGCTTATTCCATGTGTTCAATTTATGGTAATACTAGTGTACTTGACCGTTCTCCGCACAACCATGAAAAAAATTCTCTTACAAATACAAAAATTATAGATTTAATGAAAAAAATAAGAAATACAAAAAAAATTGATGATAAGTTAAAAAAAAAAGGTACATACGTTGATTCCACTTTTAGTTTAAAATATTGGCGTTTCTACAAAAAATATCAATATAAATGCAAAAAAGTAGAACTAACGTGTAATAAGCATAGAAATCATAAAGTTACTTTTCTTAAATAAATCTACCGAAAAGAAAGAAATACAGAGAAAAAGGAAAAGCAAAAGAGAATAAGAAAATAAGGCGTGTTAGTGAGCCTTAAGTCTCTCATGACTGAAAGTATCGACTTGATACAAAATAAAGAAAATTAATTTTTTTAAGAATTAAAACTCCAAAAGCACAAAATTAAAAAATTTAAGAGAAAACATAAAAATTAAATGCCAATTAACAAATTAATAAAACAAAAAATGAAGACGCACTAGAAAAAAGTCATATTTTCTCTTATAACTGAAGAATGAGTTTGAATCAATTTTCTTATAAAACATTTTCCTTCCTGCCAAACACACCCTAAGACACTAAGGTTCTGTTTGGAAAGCCACTCATGTAATTGGAATTGAGTATAATTGGGTGTAATTACACAGTTTGGCACGTCTGTCAAGTCAAGTAATTTCATGGTCAACATGTAATTGAGAGTTGAGTGTAATTGGAAGGGGGTAATTACACTCTCCAAATCTTAAGGGGGTTGAGAATTGAGTGTAATTACACCCTGTAATTATAGGATTACTTTTTTTTATTTCTTTTCTTTTTCTTTTTATTTTAATTTCTTATTTTCAATTCATTTTTTATTTCTGTTATTTTAATTTCTTTTTTATTTTAAAATTAAATTATTTTTATTTCTTAAAATATTTTATATATTATTTATCTTTCATTTTCTTTCTTCTCATTTCCCAACCTTTGCTTCTTGTGATTCCATATAATTGCTCGTATTTTTTTTAGGCTTTTTTCTTATTTTCTTCATTTAGCGTGACTACATTATTGTTCTAGTTTTTGAAACTGCACTTCCTAATATTAGAAAGAATGAGTCATTAATAAACTTGGCATATACGAGTGATGTTATTAAAGTAGAATTATGTTGTTAAATGAGGTTATAGACTTATATATGTTTTCACTTTCTTTTGAATTATATTTATTTAAGTTATGTTGTAACTTATTTTATGTTTTGGAATTTGACATAAAAGTATCATGTGAAACCCATTTTTATTTTTATTTTTGGATTTTGAATTTAGGTTATATTTTCGATTTCAATTTATTTGCTTTAGTACTATTCACTTGTTGTTCAATTTCCACTAACAATTGATAGATTATTTTTTTGTCAAACATCTGAATAATATTATGATATACTATATATTTATAAATATTAATCTTTTTGTCAAACATCCAGCCCATGATGTTCTTACAAAATGTGTGTTTTTAATTTTTATAGTTAATTAGATTAAAACATTATTAATTTGAAAAATACATACGATTATTTTTATAATACTATTTACAAATATGTGATTACTTTGAAAAATACATACAATTATTTTTATAACGCTATTTACAAATATGTGATTATTAATTAATATATTTTCAAGAAATAATATGTATCTTAAATACCTAATTGAATATATCTATCTATCTGTCTATATTATATTAAAAACATGAACTCCTACACTTAAAAGTTAAATTACCTAAATACCCTTCTTAATAAGTAACAATTGGGAAAAAAAATGTTGCGCCAGAAACAACTCCAAACCAACGGATGTGATCCTTCGGGAAAAACACCTAACTTCTTTTTTGAGTTTCTTTAATTGCCAAATACTGCTGCTTGGAGATCAAACCACTAATCCTAATATCCAAAAGATGCCTGGCTGTAAACCATTTTCTGTTACAAACATACTCCCTCCATTCTATATTACTTGTCAACATTACTAAAAATATATGTCTCAAATTACTTGTCCATTTATAAAATCAAGATAAAATTAATTAAATTTTTCCCACCTTACTCATAATATTAAATGTTTTTGAAAATAGTCAATATTGATTAGAGTATATTTATTGGAGAGAGATAAGGGTAAGATAGTAAAATTACATCTTTTATGTATGATTTCTTAAAGGTTATGCAAAGGGGAAAGCGGACAAGTAATATGGGACGGAGGAAGTATATATCAAACTTACAAAAATATTGAAAAAGAAAATGTTGCATAATACTTGTAATTTTTCTTTTCATGACTTAAATTCGCACCTGACTATTTAATTTGGCATATATTATTAGTACCAAATGATTGCTTATTATGAAACCTTTAAAAACATCATAATTTTCCTTGAAGATCTATTATCTTTTGGTATCTTTGTTTAGTGCCATTTGATTTTGTAGTAAATCTTTTTCGATGGATTTATTTGGTCGCATAATTTTGTTTATTTTTAATTCCTTTTACTGTCTTTTATTTTTGGCATGAACCTTTCAAAATTCAGATCTTTTTAAGAAAAGGTTTCTTGTCGATAACTTGACTTCACAATTGTTTGTTTTTAATAGCTTAACAGATATTTTATTTGTGTTCTAACCTTCATGTCTTTGACAATTCATAGATTTTGTATCTTCACCATTTACAGTTAATAGATTCTGTAGCCTTATTTTAGTGACTTAATATGTTTTCATGCCTTTGCTTATCGTGTTTGTCACGAATGGTTGATGTTAGACGCCTTCTCCAAATCTGCTATTTATAAAGAGTTCCTTAATTCTGTTTGCGTCTCTGGTTATGTTACTATTAGTATTTTAAAACATGTGTCACTTGTGATTTTAATATCAAATGATATAATCTGATCTTCATGTAATGCAACTTTATTAAGATAGGTGGTTTGATTTCAAAGTTATGCATCTTGTAGAGATGGTTATCTCTTTCATGCTCCCACCTCGAGTCTTGTAATACACAGTATTACAAACTAATAGTATAGCAATATCATTAAAATGAAATATTCAGTAAATAATCTATCTATCTATTTATATTATATCAAAAGTGGGAAGCCCTTAAGCCAAAAGTTAAATTACTAAAATACCCTCCTTACTAATCTAATTACCTAACATATAAAAATAAATAAAATTAGCACATTTATTTGAATGGATGTAACCTTTCGGATAATTTACTAAATGCCACATTAATTCGAATGGATATGACCTTTCTAATAAGTCACAAATGTTTAGAATAGGTTCTTTCGTTATTAACATTGCCGCCTTCTCATGTTTTAGAACATAGACGTGTATTATTACTTGAGGGATTCTCATTATTTAAATAGATGAAGTGAAAAGCAAAGGGGATGAAGAACCATTGAAAGAGAAAGACAAATTCAGAAAGGAGAAAAACAAACCCAAACACCATTCTGTAATGAAGAGAATATTTCATGGGAAAAGCATAAAAGTGAGAGCCACAAACATAAGATCAGATAAGTTGAAAAACAAGTTTGTAGAACTAGCAGAGGATGATTATTCTAATAAGAAAAATGAATTTGTCACTTGGCTGAAAGATTAGATAAATTCTTTCTTCTCAAAGCTTTTGTCTGAGGATGCACGTGATTATTTTTTAACAATTTGTCAAAGAATGGAACAATGGAAAGATTGACAGCCAATACTATGAGGAAAATCGCAACCGGGCCACAGCCTCATGCTTGGAGACTTTGAGCATAAAAAAGTAGCAGTTCCATGTTTCTTCTATTTAAGGAGCAGTATTGACTCCATCCCAATTGTCTTATGATCATGCTTTAGGCTTAGTTTGTTGCTTTCTTAAAAGAAGAATGGAATTCTCATTGTATCATAGAATTTAGAATCAAATTTCGGGTATTAATATGCAGATTAAATTGATAGGAGACTTTAAAGGCTGCAATTGACTAAAAGTTGGGTTGGGAAAAAACAAAACTGGTTTGTGGTAGAAAATTAGCAAACTTAGAAATATGCAAAAATTTCCATCTGCAAATATATTAAGAGAACTTTGTGGTGTCTTCACCGTGGATAATTACAGTTATGCATGTATTGTCTCCATTTTATTCACTCAATGTATATCAAAGTCATACCAATACCGTTAATGGTAATGAAGAGACGAAAAATAATATATATTGATTATCTCATCCACTAAGTCATTGTTATTCTTGTTCAAACAAGGCGAAAAGTATAATTTAGGGGGAAAAAAATTGATCTAATATTTTTTCCCTGAGGTAAGATACCTTTACCGATTGATAAATAATTTTATAAGTCTCCTGAAGAATTGTAATTTTTCTTATTTGTGGGGAGAGCACTGTAGTTTTGATTTTGAATTGTCAATGTTTAAGTCTATCAAAAAAAAAATTGACGACTTTCTTGGGGATAAATATTTCAAAGAATTCATTTCTTGACAATCTTTACCTATAATTTTACTACTTCTATATTTTGTTATTGTTGGATACTGAAACTTTAAAATTGCAAATAAAAGTTAGTATTTTTTATTCCTTCTCCAGGGTTGGTGATTGACAGGCATGAAATATTTAACTCATACCTATAAAAATCACGACGCAAAGATAAAAAAAATATTGAGAAAAGAAAATAAAACAAATACGAAGTGAAGGAGAACTAGGAGTTACACGTTCGGTCATCATTGAGTCATTTGCTTCTTCATTTATTCTTTTCTTTAATAAACAATGTTAGTTTCTAATAATATGAAAATGCACCAATAAATGCTTTGCTTTTAACATTTGGAATATATATATATATATATATATATATATATATATATATATATATATATATATATATAGACACACATACACCACAAAGAAGAAATTTATTTTTCTATTGTTATAAATATTAATGATTATATATCAGTTTTAAATTTTGCTGTGTTGACTATTTAATTTGTTGAAGTTTGAAAAAGTTCATATTTGAAGTTGAAAAAAAAGTGAAATTGTGTTTGACATAATTTTATTTGGATAAAAAGTTGAACTTTTACAAGTAAAACATCAATTCATTTGAGATACACCTAAAACAATATCTTTAGGTACAAATTCTCTATTTAAGTTGAAATTGAAACAAAAATTATACAACAATCATTGACTTGTAAATAATGTGTGTCAAATACCTATAGAGCGCACACAAGAATCCTAAAATGTGCGTGGTTAAAATTCAACATTTTGCATTATAAATTATATGTACTAATTATGAAATGAAAAAACGTGCAACGCACGTTTAGAGAAACTAGTATTATATTAAAAGCATGAACTCCCTAACTTGAATGTTAAATTACTTAAATAACCTTCCTAAATTTTAAAAGTTAAATTACTTAAATAACCTTCTTAAAATCTAATTATCATATTTATTTGTGGGGGGACTGCTGCCTAGAAATAACTCCAAACTGAACGGATGCATTCCTTGGTGAAACAAAACATCTCTTCATTTTCCAGTTTCATAAAATGTCAAATACAGCCACTTTGAGATTAATTGGTTTGACGTTAATCTTTTTATCCATTAGTTATAAACCATTTCTCTATAAGGAAACTTATATGGCAAACACGTATAAAGAAATTGAAAGAAAAGTTTGTACAATACTTGTCAGTTTCATATTGTAAGTTTTCTTTTCATGCCCAATACTTTGTTTAATTTGGCATATAGTACACGGTGTATTCCTATTGTAACACCTTTTAAAAAATTGAATTTTCTTTGACATTTAATCATTTTCCTGTATCTTTGCTTACTGTTCTTTGATTTCGTAGAAAATCTTTTGTTTTGGGGATTTTATTTGTTCACATAACTTTGGTTATTGTCAATTCCTTTGATTTTTTAAAAATTATGTAGAAGTTGTTTCAGTTTAACAAATTAAATTAATAGAGCATTAAACTAAACTCCGTGAAATTAACAAGAGAGGAAGACCCCAAACGTCTAAATTGGTCGATGCTCCAATTTCTGTTTCTTTATTAGAAGAGTAAAAAAGAGAAAGTAAGAATATTGAAGTACTTTTAATAGATGAATTTGGGAGTCGTCCTATGATGGGTTGGTAATGCCTTTGATCTTTTTTATCATGAACCTTTGAAGAATCAGATTAATTTTAGAAGTATATAAGATACAAGTCTTGTAGTACACCTTATTACAAACTAATATTAGCATTATTAAGATAAAACTTTGAGTAAATAATTATCTTAAAAGAATAAGATACACATTTGTGCGAATGACCAATGTGAATCGTCATATTTTGACTTGATTTACAAGTCAAAATAATTAGATGTTTTCTGAACTTACGAAAAGAAATATTTAGAATTTAAATCAAGGGAGAAAAGAAACATTTCTTTAGTAGTATATATTTCTACGTCGATCGTCGTTATAGTCTTTAATTCTACACAACTAATTGAATTTGTATCACTTTTGTACTTGCTTACAAGTTACCAGGGTGAGGAATTTGAACAAAATTGCATTTGGTTTGCTTCTTATTGTTCTTGTACAACATAAGTTTAATTTAATCTTTTTCAATTTGAAATATGGGCAAAACTTCCTTCAAAAAATGTTCCTTGCTTATGCTCTAAGATTTATGGCGACTTTGAAGATGTTTATCTTTTTATATCTTTTCTTGCTTTTAATGGTTGGGGTTGAAGAGGCATGTATCATCATTATTGCTTGACCATCACTCACATAATTCAAAATATGTTAATTTTGTTATACTATTAGAAAAGTAAGAGCAAAACATTTCAAATTTCGCACTATGAGGATGACGCTCATGTTCATGCCATGTAAAGAAGAAATTTTTTGTTAGTGATCTAGCAACTCTTAGGAAGGAGAGAGATAAGTCATTGCTCTCCCTGTTAGTGATATATATATATATATATATATATATATATATATATATATATATATATATATATATATATATATCTCTTTATATGTAACCGAAATACTAAAATTTTGTCTCTTTTCTAATTAGGGAACTTCGGAATATCAATTATTTTTATCATTAGTATCCTAATCAATTCAACAATTCAAAAAGTAAGACAATTTGAAAATTGATAATGTATATATTTTTCCCCTACATAGCAAAATATTTTACTTAAGAAGATATAATTACAGTCAGAACTCTCTAAAATGACATCCTCATATAATAGCACATCTATATAACAATCTAGCTTTTCTCGGAACCGATCTTTTATGTTATATTTTACCTCTCTATAACAGATTTTTACCTATAACGACAACAACCATCTTAATAACAATACGCTCTTTGTAAAGTTACCTTTATGACAGTTATCTGTTTTTTTTTTTTTTTGGTATATAATGATTAAACATTTATAGAAATAGAATCTCTAAGACTACCAATAATAGATCTAGAGATTTTGACCAAATATTTTGATACTTTAATACACTATTTATGACAAACGATATTTATTTTAATCATTAAAAAGATTTTCTCCATTATACAAAGTGTGATTAAGATTAGTATTTGACAATTAAAAATGAAAAATTACCATGCATTTTTTTTTTTTGCCTATAGCGGCAAAATGTTATTTAAATGGCAATACTGTTATAGGGGTATAACAATCATTCGCTCTCAGAGCCAAAAAGATTCAGACCCAACGATGTTGTATAGAGAGGTTTGACTGTATATATTAATTTATTAAATCATATGCCAGATAGTTTGTAATAGAAGAGGTCTTAAATTGAATAGACACATTTATTCGTGAAAGGACATGAATATTCTGAAAAGTCATCTCTCAAATTCTATAAATATAAGGACACTCAAGAAGTAGCATATAAAACAATCTGTAGGTCTAAACATGGTCTTTGGTGTATCCTGAAGGGAATTGCTTGTATTTTTCCCAATTTGTATACGGGCAATATCTCGTTAAGAAAAGTCGTTTTATCCACACCTCAAAGGCATTTCTTCTCCGATTATATTTGTCACGACCCAACTAGGGGCCGCGACGAGTACCCGATACTTGTACCGGGCACCCCCTGTCATAGGTCTTGTTCTTGTTACTAAGTGGGCCGTATGAACACGGCATTTTTTTTTCCATAACATTGCCGATAATAGCATACATATACACGAGTAGTAGCAATCATTGTCTTACCGACATATCACACGGCGACAAAGACAACTAGGTTGGAAACATCTGACTATACATATCTGTCTACGAGCCTCTAAACAAAATACATGTAATTACAAGTGACTGACTTTGCTGAGTTCAGATATATACATAAGAGTAGTACCCAAAACAGTAGCTCCGGAACAACTGGAGCGCCTTTCAATGTACAGCTGGAAAAGCTCCTAGGAGTCGAACCCGTCAACCTGCGTGGCATGAGACGCAGCCCCCGAGGAAGAGGGGTCAGTACGAACAGTGTACCGAGTATGTAAGCCATGAAAATAATATAATGAGGCATGTAACATATGAGCAATAACAACATGTGGGACCAAAGGTCATATACGAGATAAAAGGATAATCTGTACCTGTAAGTGCCTCTCAGGCGGATGCCATGCTTGCTTATTATATAATTTTTTTTCAAAACACTTCTTGTCATATACATGTGAAAATAGAACAAGTCATGTCGCCGAAATACGTCGGCTCGCCACATGTGTCCCGCGTCCGGCATCCCGCGTCCGGGATGGAATTACGCCGTACCGACCGTGTGGCAATGCGTCTATAGCGCAACATGTATCCATTCCCCAAAATTTTCCCATTTTCATATACACATCATATACATGTCATGTACATATCATATAAGCGACGCATAAGATCCCAAAGAAAGTCATGTGTCTATCGGAGTGACGTAAGGTCGGTAGCCTCCGATTACCTTATGAAATATTCACGGTCGCTTCGTCCCACCTTGAAGGAACAACCATTATAAGGCGAGACCATCAATGAATAGCAACACCACGAGAAAAACATAAAATAAGATTATAAAGTTTCTATGAACGAAGTAACGGAAACCGATATGCACATATATCGAGACTCAAGTGACGAACATAAAAACATGGTCATTATGTCCCATTGGGTCATCCACGAAGATTTCAAGGCATTTCGATTTCATTTCCAAGGGTTTCGGACGTTTGAACATTTCTTTTCCTTAAAGCACAAGTTGTGGATTCAATTCTATTGAATGAAAAATGAATAAATTTAGGTGTCGTTTCCGAGGGGTAGGACTTTTCCGAGGGTCGGATTTCGACCTATACTAACCGGGACATGCCAAGGGAAGGAGAGGTGGACTTCACATACCTTTTCCGCTTTGCTCACGTTTCCAAACTCAAGCTCCAAGTTCGCCAAAATCTACAATTTGGTCACAATTACCAAATGTTAACCTTAACCAATACTTGTTTATAAACAAAATTTGGGCAAGACCTCCCCTATACATACTCCATTCCACCAAGTTCAACTTGGCCAATTTCAATCAACAACAATCCGGAATTCAACCCGGCCAAACTAACAACACAATATCAACAACCATACTAACAATTTCCATATTCAATTCAAGTGACATTATAACAACTCAATCAATATACTACTTTCTTCAAAACCTTCCAACTCCAATAAGAACATTATACTTCCTATGCCAACAACACCATACTAACAACATTATCTTTCATACATACAAGAACATGATATTCAATTTAAATACTCCAACCACAAGTCTCCGACTTCTACAACTTCATAAGATTATTATGCATTCATTAGCAACATAATATCTACAACACAACAACAACCAAAACACTAAATAAAATTGGCTCATCTTCTTTCATCATTCAACACATATACACGGCCAACTCACAACACCCACAACTTCACTTAAATCATTCAATTTCCTTCATTTCCATCACCTAGAAATCACAACAACAACAACCAAAACATCTTAAACAAAATTGATTCTTCACCCATACACCTATGCACCTATTCGGCCAACCCTCCATATTCATGTTTTTCATGGATTTCCATACTTTCCATACATTACGACAACAACCAACACACAACATAACACAATACAACACAACACACACACACACGCTTGCTCTTGCAAGTCACACACACACACACACTTCCAACACATGAATTTCATCCATTTCCATGCACACAACATACTCTACCATCCATAACATATAAGAAAAGAATTAACCTTACCTTTTTCCCTTACTTCTTCACTTGGCTTGCAATAGAAGACTTGTCAAGACTTGTGTTTTCCTTGCTCCAAATACACCTTACTATGTTAAGAGCCCTTCAACGAATGGTTTGGCTATGAAGAACAAGTTGGAAACTCTCCCTCCTTTCCTTTTTTTTTTTTTTTCCTTCGGTTTTCCTTTTTTCTTCAAGGCCGAATGGCCATGGTGTTTTTCTCCTCTCTTTCTTTTGTTCCTTGCTCCTTGAAAACTCTAGAGAAAATAAGATGAATAAGTCATCTTTCCTTTATATATACTTAGTCCCTTCCAATGGAAATTAAGCATATTGCCCCTAGCTTGGCTTGATTTTATTTGGCCACATATTGAAGGTGGGGCCCACGGCCAAGTGGCCCCCCTTTCTTGAAAATTCTAGCATATTTCCTCTAATTCATGAAAAATATTTCCCTTAGTTCCAAATTTGCCCCTAGCCTTTCTCCGTATTTCCATGAGTCGTTTTGCAAATTTACCTTTTTACCCCTGGCCTTTCTTAATATTCCAACTTTACAATTTTCCATACGCGACTTGTGTCGCTTGCCTTGACTTACCCGAGGGTACAAAATACGGAATGTAACAATATTACCTTTCTTCTAACATCATGTACTACATGGCTTGGTATACACGGGCAACGCACATGGCGAGAAGCTAGTCATTTATAAAGGCACATATTTGTCAACTATTAATTTTTAATTTTAAACTAATCAATTGTGTAATTATACATGTGCAGTATATTATAATTACACTATTACTTTATACAAACAAACAAATCTATAGTAACTAGCAATACATGCCCGTGCGATGCACGGGGCGAACATGTCTATTTACTTTAATTAGCCAGTCTTTAAGGTTTGTATTTTGAAAATAACTTTTAAAAACGTTCTAATTGTTATTATATATAGCAACATATACAAAATGTATTTTATGTACCATCACGTTAGTTATAATTAAAAAATGGAGTTTAAAAATTAAAAACATATGATGGAATTAAGTCTTTGAGATGGAAAGAGTCAGACTTTTTTCTCATTGTCATGACAATTTTTCATCGATGTGAAAAAAGAAAATTAGTAAGAATATGAGGGAAAATTAATATTTTGATTCTAGATTTTTTTTTTTAAATTCTTTAATATCTTCTATGTATACCGACAGTTTGATATCCATTTTAACTAATTAATTGTTCGGATCCAAACATAAGAACCATTGTTGTATATATTGGATTTTTTAAAAGCAAAACTAATATTTTTTTTAATTAAATTACTTAAAAAATATATTATAATTTTCTATATTAATAATTATAGATAAAAAGAATTGTTACAAAGAAATCAAAAAAAGATACATGTTATATCGTAAATCATCAAATTTTAATTCTGAAATGAAAATATAAAGTAATATATTTTATAAATGGGACGGATGAAGTACTTCGTTTATTAATTCTTAAAGAACTTGAAAAGTCAAAGTCAACAAGTATAAGTGTACGGAGGAAATAAATGTGTCGGAGAATTAAAATTAAAGTGCATACGTGTATATGTGAGAAGAGATAAATATTTAGTGCTATGACATATGCCCACTTTTTAGTAATGTGGCCAAGTAATAATGGGACGGAGAGGGTAAGATTTAATTAATTTTATCTTGATTTTGTAAATGAACAAGTAATTTGGACATATACTTTTAGTAATGTTGAGTACTTCATTTATTAATTCTTAAAGAACTTGAAAAGTCAAAAGTCAACAAGTATAAGTGCACGGAGGAAATAAATGTCTCGGAGAATTAAAATTGAAGTGCATACGTGTATGCATGAGAAGAGATAAACATTCCAGTACTATGACATATGTCCACGCGGGATAAAAAAGTAGCTGGTTAAACTGTACAATTTATATAGCTTGTGGTACAAATTTGTATTGATGTGTTAGTCATCTCTTCACATTTATATATGAACTAGCCATATCGCACGGGCCGAACATATTTATTCATTTTAAGTAGCCTGTCTTTAAGGTTGGTATTTTATAAATAATTTTTAAAAGTTTGTCATAGTCATGACAATGAAAGTTGTTCATCAATGTGAAAAAAAAAAAATATTAGTAAGAAGGTGAGGGAAAATTAATATTTTGATTTTAGATTTTTTCTTTTAAATTGTTTAATATCTTATATGTATACCGACAAGTTGATATCCATCTCAATCAATTAACTATTCAGATCGAAACATAAGAACCATTGTTATATATATTGGTTTTTTTAAAAGCAAAACTAATAAAATATTTTTATTAAATTAATTAAAAAATATGAGAAAATAAATGTGTCGAATAATTAAAATTGAATTGCATACATCTATACAATAAATATTAAGTATTATGACATATTAGAAATGCGATATGTTATATCGTAAATCACCAAATTTTAATTCCGAAATGAAAATATAAAGTAATACATTTTATAAATGTAAAGAAACAATAATTAGAGAATGCAAAGGAGAGTAAGATAAGTATTGACAAAGAAGGAAAACGGGTTTTCCTTCTTTCTTAGTACTTTAAACGTGAAAAGAGGACGAACAATAGCAATGCAAATTTGTACCAAAAGTTATATAAACTGCACA
>NC_081344.1:43854308-43935545 GCF_029784015.1 Lycium ferocissimum
AAAAAAAAGAGCATATTGTTCTTTGAAAACTTTTTATTATGTATTTGTGTCATGATTTGAGGGCCAAGATGATTACGAGTATTACGAGAGTCTCATGGTTCGCTCGGCCCAAATAAGGGTCGGTGCCCATCACACCCTATTCTGGACAGCAGGTGAGCGCAGGCCGCCCGCCTCGAAATTCCCTAGAATACCTGTACTCGATCTAGCCCCCTTGGGCTGGCCCCCCCATAGTCTCGTCGTGCCGATGCCCCTTATGTCGCTCCTCCATACCCTGGGCATACGCCTGTACCCGTGCGATATCCATACCGGGCTGAGAAGCTATCGCCATACAACTATCGATCAGGTAACCTACCCGGGCCCCATCACACGTCGGTGCACTCGTCGCCCATGTTAGCCACAATAGTAGGCGCGTATCTAGCCAAAGAATCAAACTCGAGGCTATACTCCCGACACTCCCCGCCGCCTTGCCTCGTATGTAAGAATCCGTGAACCCCGGCTCGCCTCGTCTCTGGGGTAGAAACGGCCGTTAAAAGCCTCCGTAAACTCGGGTCCACACCGCTCGGGAGGAGCACCCTCGCCCCTCGACAACTCCCATGACTCGTACCGCTAGCGCCACATCATACAACCAATACGACGCAAACTCGACGTACCCGCCTCGAAGCCTTAATCAACCGCAACGTACGGTGCATCTGCCGAATAAACTCCTGCGAATCCTCCGCGGGCTTTGACCAAAAGAACTCGGGAGGATTACAAGTCAGAAAATCACGGGCCCTCTGGCTATCACGTCTGTCCGCATGATCATCTCCTAATCCATGTCTGTGAACCTGCCCCGCCACCAATCTAGCGAGTACCGAACCGCGTCTCTCATAGCCCTATCCTCCACCCCCGGCCGAGGAGCAGAGACTCGGCATCGGAACCTCGTGAGCGAGCGGTGGAGCCGCTCCCCGACCCGGCTTGCTGCCGCTTCTCATGCCCTCTCGATGGTGATACGGGGTGGCGAACCGGCCGACGGGGGCACAACCTCCGCTAAAGCCGGGCACGGCCCCGGTAACCCTCCGAGCCGCTAGTCTCCCCGCCGTCGTCGACTTGCCCTTCGGGCCCTCGTCGCCTTCTCGAGTCATCGCTGAAAACATAGCAATTCGTTGGGGAGGGATCATCCCGATAATACAACCTCTATCGCACGATCTAAGATCGAAGGAAAGATAACATCCTAAATGTCCCGTAGCCCCCCGTTTATAGATGCGGTGCACAACACACCGATAAACAGGACTCTACTAGACACGGTCTGTAGACATTCCGAGGACGAACCGCTCTGATACCACTTTTGTCACGACCCAGCCCCGTAGGCCGTGACTAATGCTCGAGCTGGGCACTCGTACCCACCTATCAACTACAACCAATCCATAGCGAACATAATAAGAACTTATACGTACAAAAAGGCGCGGGGACGCGTATACACATATATATCATACATATAACCTGTGAATGTACAAAATGCATACACAACTGAACATTACTACCCACAACCCACATATATGTCTACGTACCTCACGAGTAATAATGAATCATATGACGGGACAGGCCCCGCCGTACCCCCGAATGGACATAGACATATATACAACAAAAGGATCCAGACAAAGTGTTGTAGGCTCCGAACAAAGGAGCACTCCAAGTCCGCCGAGTAGGAATCCTAAGCCGGCGGCTCACCCAAACAAGTATTCCGTACTCGCACGCATGAAACGTGCCCCCCGAAGAAAGGGGGTCAGTACGGAATATGTACTGAGCATGTAAAGCATAGAATACCGTAAACAAAATCGTACTGAAATAGAGAGTATGGAACATGAGTACAGTACCAGAAAGGCTTACCTTTAAACATAAATCATGCATGATCATATCATAAACATAAGTAAATAATCATCGTATACATATGCATATACAAAGCGTGTCCCGGCCCTCTAGTGAGGGACTCGGTGAATAGAATCATCATATGCCATCCTGGCCGCCATCCCCATATCATCAAATCATCACATCGTCATATATATATATGTATAGCGTGTCCCGGCCCTCTAGTGAGGGACTCGGTGAACAATGCAGTGGGATGTGCACGAATGCGTGTCCCTGCCCGGACTCTGAAAGACATATTCGAGCTTTGCACGAGCAGAGTAGTGAGAAACCATATGCACATAAATCATTTCAAAGACTCGATGAAATAAATTAAACGAACTATCATTTGAAAATCGGGACAATAGTTATATCCAAGCACCTTTCGTACATCTCTCGGAACATATCAAACCGAACTTTAGAAATCTTAGTTCGCGTATCGAAATCATATGCATAACAATCCTCATTTCGTACTCGATAAATAAATAAATAAGTAATCATACTCGGGGTCGGAATAATAAGCATATTAGGTTCTTTCAAACAAACCGTTAGAACTATACAAAGGAACGTCTCGGGGGCCACACAAGTATCAAACCAATCCGAGCCCACCTATGGAAGTTAGAGTCATCATACGCTACGGAACCTTCTACGAGCATATCGAGGCGATCCGAGCCCTTTTGTGAAAGTTACGGTCGTTCGTAGTTTCGGAATCTTTTTAAGAACAAAATTCCTTATGTAGCACTTGAAATTCAAACATACAAAGGACACAAGGATCATAACATGAATACATTAAGAATGTTAATATCAAGAGGTGAATAAAAGTCGTAAACACGCTCGGATCTTAAGAATAGAATTACCCCGAGGCTCGTATGATATTTCCCTTACGTCTAAGACATGCCAAAGAAAGAAAGGGTGAGCTTTACATACCTCGTTCGCTCTCCAAGCTAATCCAAACTTACGTCGCGGACTTCCCACGATCTACAATACGTCATTAAATACCAAACATTAGCTAAAGGCACTTAAGAGTTCAATTCCAAACTAACACCTAACTCTACGCAAATTCCTGCAAAGATTTCCCCTGTAAACGCAACACCCCGAGAATTCAACTCGGCCAAATTCATCAACAACCATACCAACAACATACTAGCAACATCAATAATCAATTCTAAACGTATTCTAACATTAGCAACCCTTTACTACATAATTCAACAATATTCATTATATTCATTTCAACCACTTACATTCAAACCAATATTCATGCTCATACCTTCCATTTCTAATCCAAAACCATTTAGACAATATTCAAGAACACTTTAAACAATTCACACAATGTTTCAAACAACCCTACTAACACTCCAATTCACCCAAAATCATTCCCAAACCCGAGAACAACAACAACAACACATCCCTCGCTTCCGAATTCATAACTTACATCAACAATTCATTTGTTAGCAATGTCATTCCCATAAATATACAAACTACATAGGAATCACGTTGACTTCCAAATCAGCCCGCAACAATTACAACATCAACTTGGATCATTAGAATCTCATTATCAACATAGAATTCACAATGACAACAACCAAAACACTAAAGAAAATTAATTCATTCTTTGCTACACCACACAACCCATATTCGGCCAACACACCCACAACCAAATTTCATGATTTTCATTCATTTCAACACACTACAATAACCAAACCTGCTAAATAGAATTTAATCCATTACACCCACACAACACTACATATGCACGGCTACAAGCCATGCACACGGCTTCACTTCCCCATGCAATTTTTCATGCATTTCATCCATATTTTCATACTACGACATACATAAACCGTCCATAACATATAAAAACAAGATTAAACCTTACCTTTCTTCACAACTTCACAACTTAGCCAAGGTTGACAAAGGATGAAAACGAGCGGTTTGTTGACTCAAACAACAACTCCACGTTAACAAGGACCCTTCAATTAGTGGGTTTGCTAGAAGAAACAATTTTTTTGATGGCTATTTTTGGTCTTCAAATTTTTGCACCCTTGGCCGAATGGCCTTCTCCTTGGTTCTCCAAGCTTCTTGAATTTTTTTCTAAGTGTTGAAATGAGAAAGATGACTAATTAGTCATCTTTTGTATTCATATATAAGGCTTCCATGTGGCCCTTGGCCCACACCAAGGTGGCCGGCCACATGCCCCTATTTTCCTATATTTTTTTTCCTTTTTGATGAAATAAATACTTTCCATAAATAACTTTTGACCCCAAATTTTCTTAGTATTCCATGCCAAGCAAATCACAAGCGACTTATGTCTTAAAGCAAAATCGTGGTTAAAAGTCTCGACTTGTACCCCGGAATAGTCTTGTCCCTAACCTATCGTGATTGACTCGGATTATCCCGACATACAAAATACGGGATATAACATTAAGACTGCTTATTCAATACTCAAATCTAAAGCAAGGACATAGAGCAAGTGACATGACAATTTTGACAAATGACCAGTAAAGAAAGAAGACAAGTTACTACAAGATTAAGACAACATACAATAGTTTAAAAGGCACTGGCCTAGTTCCCCCAATTACTAGTTTTGAAACAGAAAATAGGTTTTCAAACTTCCTACTCTCTATTTCCTTTTAAAGTAAATTTACCAGATAAGTATTAACAACACACACAGGATTTAAAAAAAAAACAACCTTTAAACCCTCAGAATTCAAACAACAGTAAGACTCAGGACCTCAAACTATCCTTTCAAAGTGAAACATGTCTTCATTTTGAAGCTTTATGTCACTCTTAGCAGCTTCCAAATCCTCAGAAGTCAAGTTCAGAAAACTGTTTTTAAACTTTTTATTTATTTAGCAAAGATAAAAAATAACAGGACAGTTTATAAACAGAGCAAACAGTCTCAATGGATCACACAATTTCTCCTTATAGTTTGACAGCAACGTAACTAAAACAAGAAGCTGGAACCTTATCCATTTTTTGGAAGATCCATTTTTAAATGTTTACTAGCTCTAGGGATTATAAAAGATCAAATTACATTGCTTTGACATTTTGATTCATAAAAAGTGCCAAAATCTTTCCCAGAAATACTCAAACAAACCAAGAAGAGAAAGTTAAACATCAAAGCTATTTCAAACCAGATTTCCAATGCAAGCTCATCAAACTAACCTTTTAAAGACATTGGACTATTAAAGGTCATTCACAACCAACTAGACTAGTCTAAACAAACAATAAATTACAAGGAACTAAATTCATTCTTTAAAAATTAGACTCAATAGTTCTGAGAAATCCAATCTCTTTTATAGTAAGACCAATTTTAAAGTTATATCAGGTTTTTTGAAAAAAAAAATTGGGACCTAGAACCATGTCAAACAAACAAAACCAATAAACAAACTTGATTGTTAACCAACATGACAAGATCATTCTTCTAACATAGTGAGCAGAAATCAACAAGGACAAGATTAAACACACAAATTTCTATAGAAAGGTGTCAAATTCAAATAAAGATTGCCATAACAGTGCTAGAATTTCAAACAACTAATATACCACACTAATAGCCAAACACAGCCAATCATGCCTCATTTCCTTTAAGTTTCAAAAAACTTAACCTGATCCAAATTCCGACTAAACCATCTTATAGTAGCTTAAACAATCACTGAGACTACATTATCAACAAGTTTTAAAGCAAAGAGATAACCAAATCAATATCCAAGATCTCAAACACATATCAAAAAAGCATAGAATCATTTAGGTGCACATTGAAGCTAAAACTGAATAAAAATAGCTAGAATAGGAATATTACCTTTCTATGGGACAACCAAAAGATCAAAAAGATGGGTTGGATCAAAACAACTTCAACACTAGCACTTATCCTTTGAAAAAAAATGGCCTTTGGTTTTTTGATTTTTGCTATTATATGAATAGTATAATATAGTATATCGGTATATTGTAGTATTTTTTGGTACATAATAGTATATTGATAATATTTTTTAGTAGTAGCAGGTTTAAATTCTCGGAGAAACCCTTTTAAATTCTCCAAGAAAATTTCTGGAAAAAAAATAAAAAGGTCTCCCCTTCAATGGCAACCAAACTCTTCTATTTATAGCACTAAAATAGGGTGTAGGGATAGAAATGGAAAGAATTTTCGACCAATAATTGAGTTTTCCCCCAATTCTTAAACCCTAATTCAAACAATTTCCAAATTCAGTAAAAGACAAACCAAATTTTCCAGTAAATTGTACTAAATCATGCCATATCCAACAAAACTTCATAAAAATCACATAAGACAGCTAGAATCTTACTAATTGTACCCTAAAAATTCAAATAAAAATCAGAAAAAAATAGAATAGTACCCCTCGTCATTAATAAACCAAAAATGCTACATTCTAATGGTATAATAGTACTGGATTTGTACAAAACTAGATAAAATCCCCAAAGCATAGTACTCAACTTGAACAGACTCATGAGAAATTATCCCTGGGCCCTTCATTTGTTGTGTGTAGTGCACAAGATGGGTAAGAATGTTATGCCCCGTATTTTTATACGACGGATTATTCGTAAGTTAATCGACATAAGTCCAAGGACAAGATTATTTCGGGATACGAAACAAGGACTTTTAATCCCCGATTTTAATTAGTGCACGATTTGCTTATAAATTTCAAATAGCATGGAAATATTAGTGGAGATTTGGGATTAATTAACCATGATTTAATTATTAAGTGGGGATTAGTGATTAATTAATATTAATCAAGTCATTAGTTGTCACGACCCAACTAGGGGCCGTGACGAGTACCCGATACTTGTACCGAGCACCCCTTATCTATCATTTTACCTGTACCTCTTAGCAAGTCGTATAAGCAGTGCCGGTTTTCTTTTTTTTTAACTGAACATTAACATTAGCAGCGTCATTCTGAACATAAACTAGTTAGCTTCGCTATCGCTTCATACAACGGCATTAAGATGCCAAAATACCACATTTTGAACTGTACATAACTGACTGAACGAATCTGTCTACGAGCCTCTAGACATACTATACATATACATAAGAAGGGCCAAGCTCTGTCATGCCCGAATATACTCATACAAAACAGTACCAAGGAAGTGAGGCTCCGGAACAACTGGAGCGCTGTCAAGTACGGCTGGTGGAGCTCCTAAGGATCAAATCCGCCTGTCTGCTGACCTGCGCGGCATGAAACGCAGCGTCCACAAGAAGGGACGTCAGTACAAATAGTGTACCGAGTATGTAAGGCATGAATAATAATATGCGAAGAACATAAATCATGTATAATGACATAAGAGAATTACATCACCTGTCCTGGGATAGAAACATGTCCTGCACATATAAGTGCCCTTGGGCAGATACCGTGCTTTCTTAGTTTCCTTACTTATACATATACATATATACATAGAAATAGAATATATATCATATTGCTAAGCTGTCTTTGAAAACATTTGTTTCTCATATATAAATAAAATATATCATACTGTATTGCCGAGGCGTCGGCAGCCGATCCATTTAACCATGTATATATCCCGCGTCCGGGCATCCCGCGTCCGGGACGATATCATGTCATGTATGCCAACTGATCAGGTGGATATGCGTATATAACACTCTGCCCTTATCCCCATCTTCCCCGTACATATATGCATATATCATGTATAGTTATCGGCGTCTATAGCGCCCTGGCTCTTTCATCATGTGCATATACTCATATCATATACATATATCAGCGTCTATAGCGCTCTGCTTCTTTTTCTGTCATAGGTATATACTTATATTATATACATATATATACACCAGCGTCTATAGCGCTCTGGTTCTGCTAGCATATACTTATACTCATATCATGTATATTATCAGCCTCGTATAGCGCTCGATTCGTTATCATTATCGTCGTAGAAGTGTTCTCATTAAAGTAATTACAACACTTACCGCTTAATAATCAAGGCACTAAAGAAAATCCGGAACCGTGGACCATCTTGAGTCATATGAGGTGGCGTGCACAACTTACATATAATACGTGTCATGACGTTATTTGTGAAGGTCTTAGGGTAGTTGGGTCTCATCCTTACAAGTTCTAGGATATTTAGACATTTCTTTCACAATTCATGCACTTTTGGTTCAATCTTACTGAATGAATAGTAACTATTTTCAATCGCGGATTTCTAGAGTTAGGAAAGTCCCCGAGGCGCGAAATCAAGCCTATACGTCTATGACATGCCAAGAAAGGAAGGGAAATCCTTACATACCTCTTTCTGCTCCTTTAGCTACTCCGAACTCACGTCGAAATCTCGTCGAAATCTGCAAATTGGTCATGTTTACCAAAACTCTTATTAGTATTCTTAGAGTTGGAATCTTAGGGAAACACTTGGCTACCGAAATTTGGCAAAGCATTTCCTCCGTAAATATACCATCCTCGACATTCAACATAATCAAATTCTTATCAATTACAATCGGGAATTCAAACCCGGCCAAACTATTAACATAATTCAACAACTATACTAAGGATCTTCATATTCAATCAATTTACTACTTCTTCCAAAACTTTCCAACTTCAATGAAAATAATAACAACCTCATAATCTATATTCCAACAACATCATACTAATCATATCATCTTTCATGCATGCAAGAACATTACATTCCATCCATATAACTTCTAAAACAAGTCTTCACCACTACAACTTCACTAAGGTTCCTAGACTTTCATTAGCAACATAGAATTCACAACATCACAACAAGCAAAATACTAAATAAAATTGACTCATTCTCTTCCATCCTTCACCATAACCTCACGGCCACACCAACATACATACTACAACTTCTCAAAATTCATTCAACTTCCATTTTCTTCACATATCATCCACAATAATAACCACCAAACACTAAATAAAATAATTAAATCATAACTTCTACACATACACACACTTGGACGGCTACACCCCTCATGCCTATTTTCCATGAAATTCCATGATTTCCACACATAACAACAACAACCAACACACAACATAAGACTAATTCAATCTTCCATGCAACACACAACACACACATGCACGGCTCAACCTTGCAATGCACGGCCACACACAAACACTTCCATAACATGTGAATTTCATCCATTTTTCTATACCACAACATGCATAAGCACTCATAACATATAAAAGAGGAGTTAAACCTTACCTTTCCTTAGATTCTTCACTTAACCAAAATTCTCTACTTGTATGAATATGATCTTTTCTTGCTTCAACAACAACTCCACCTTGTCAAGCACCCTCTTCTTAGTAGGAAATAATTTTTGGAAGAATTTTTATCAATTTTTCTTGTGGGATTCCTCTTGGCCGAATTGGCCTTCAAGATTTTCTCCTTCTTTTTTTTTTTTTTTTTGTTCTTGAACTCTCTAATGAATTATGGAATAAAGATGACTTTATATATAAGTCTTCCACAAATTTTTCTTCATTGCTACATAGGTCCCTCATTTTTTTGCCTTATGCCTCCTTTCTTCCCTTCCTAGAATTCTCCTCCTTTTTCTTGATTTTTCTAGAGAGTTGAATGAAAAGATGACTTGGTCATCTTTTTAATTTGGCTCCTTAAAATTCCAAGTGGGCTTAAGTCCACCAAGAAGTGGACGGCCAAATATGGCCCAATGACCAAGCCCATTTTTTTTTTTTTTTGTGTGTCATGCATTTCATACAAATTATTTTCCAACTTTCCAAATTTGTCCTTCGTCTTCCTCCAAATTTCCACGAGTCATATTGCGAATTTCCCTTTTATGCCCTCGACCTTTCTCAATAATTCGCTTCTAATTCTTCATAAGCCATTCACATACTTATCAAAATGAAAATGTGGCCTTGCTTGTCGTCCTCCCGCGATTGTCTCGAATTATCCGAGGGCGCAAAAATGCGGGATATAACATCCTCCCTCCCTTTTGAACATTCGTCCTCGAATGTTAAACTGACCTCATGGTGCATTATAATTCTTTGGGGAGGTCTCCTTCGCAGATATCTCACATATCACTCAACATATCTACCCCTTCTGCTAGTCTAGTCCGTCTCCGTTTACATGACTTTTATAGGGTTTCTAACCACTCTACACACTCTAATTTACACTGGGCTACCTAACTTTACATTCGTCTCTTGTTCCCCCATTTATGAAATTTTCAGCCTACTTCCCAGGGGGTCACCCATCGTGAAATTGCTCTCACTCTAGCACGCTTAACCTTGAAACTTTAATGCATTTCAGCGTCTTAGCATTAGTATTTTCGCCGTCGCTCCCTCGTACTACTCATATCACATAATACGGAACGAGCCGGGGTCTCAGCGGTTTTCAAAACGCCCGCGTAACACATCTTTTCTCTTATTTACAGCTCTACCCTCCGCTTACCTGTACGTATGGCTACTTTTCGTCTTAATTTTCGAATTCTTAATATGTTCAGCAATACAAAGGCGGCGTAGGATAAGATAAAATTTGAATCAATTGACACGTATATCATAGAAGGCGCCGAAAAAGTACCTGTGGCCGCGTCTGCGGAAGGCTCAGGGTCTTGTCGCCCTGTCAGTGCATATAGGCGGTGGGGAGGGCCGGCTGAACTGGGTGCCCCTCCTCTACCTCGACCGCGTCCCGCTGGAGCTTGGGAAGTCTGCCCGGGCGGGCGCATAGTCGACGATGAACCAACAGCGGATCCGACGGGCTGGGCTTGGCTTCCCTCATACCTTAGTGGGCAATCACGCATCAAATGGCCAACCCGCCCACAAGTATAACAACCACCGTACCGCGCGACACTCTCCCGTAGTGTGGCCTACCACATCGCGCGCACCGTGGTGGGGGTGGCATCATTCTCCGCTAGAATCGCTCTATTCTCGGGGATTCTCGGAGCTCTATCGCAAACCGAGGGGTGCACCGGCCGCCGATCGCTCCGAATACCTAGACTGGTCCTGTGCCTGTCCCCCGCTATACCCACTTCTAGCTCTGGGAAATCTACCCCTCTTTCTGGAGCCCCTATCTGGATAGCGCTCTTCTCCGCGTAGCTGATGTTGTTCCTCCAGGTTTTGGGCATGAGCCTGGATACGGGCAATAGTCATTTCGTCCTGGAGCGAGGCCGTTAGACACTCCTTAATTATATGCGGCCCCAACCCACTCACAAATCGATGTACATGATCCCCCATATCGGCGATCATGGCCGGGGCATACTCGGCCACGAGTTAAAGCGAGGTCGTATTCCCCGACGCTCATATTCCCTTGTTTGAGATTTAAGAACATATCGGCTCGAGCTCGTCGGACTTCCGTAGGACAGAAATGTCGCAAATGCCTCGCATAAACTCCCCCGCCAAACCGGGGAGGGGCATTTGCTCCCTCGAGGATCTCCAATCGTCATACCACAGACCGCTACATCCCGCGGTACCTCGTACGATGCCAATTCCACCGATTCCGTATCGAAGCATGCATTATTCCCGCAGTCCTCGCATCTCATCTATGAAATTTTTGAGGGTCTTCCTCCGGTTTCGACCCATAAAACTCCGGAGGTCGTAGGCAATAAAATCACGGGCCCCAGCACTGCCGCCCGTCTCCCGGTCCGTATCTTGCCGCCGAGCCCGTGCGGCAACTAACCGAGTCAATAGCTGGATGGCCTCGCCATCGGTCGGCCCGAGGCCGCCGTCTCGCCCTCCCGGGCTGCCCTAGCTCTTTTTTCGGCGGCATCACGAAACCATAACATAGGATTAGGAAAGAAATATGGAAACCTGGTGGCATAGCTCTATCGCACGATCTTTGAATGCAAGAAGGTCATATTTCCTAAATGCCCTGTAGCCTCCTGTTTATAAGTGTGGCGCGCTACACACCCATAAGCAAGACTCTACTAGACACGGCTCGTAGACAAACCCCTAGGACCGAACTGCTCTCGATACCACTTCGTCACGACCCAACTGGGGCCGTGACGCAGTACCCGATACTTGTACCGAGCACCCCTTATCTATCGTTTTACCCGTACTCTTAGCAAGTCGTATAAAGCAAGTGCGGTTTCTTTTTTTTGAACTGAACATTAACATTAGCAATAGCGTCATTCTCGAACATAAACTAGTTAGCTTCGCTATCGCTTCATACAACGGCATTAAGATGCCAAAATACCACATTTGAACTCGTACATAATCGATTGAACGAATCTGTCTACGAGCCTCTAGACATACTATACATATACATAAGAAGGGCCAAGCTCTGTCATGCCCGAATATACTCATACAAAACAGTACCAAGGAAGTGAGGCTCCGGAACAACTGGAGCGCTGTCAAGTACGGCTGGTGGAGCTCCTAAGGATCAAATCCGCCCATCGTTGGCCGACCGCGCGGCATGAAACGCAACGTCCACAAGAAGGGACGCGTACAAATAGTGTACCGAGTATGTAAGGCATGAATAATAATATGCGAAGAACATAAATCATGTATAATGACATAAGAGAATTACATCACCTGTCCTGGGATAGAAACATGTCCTGCACATATAAGTGCCCTTGGGCAGATACCGTTCTTTCTTAGTTTCCTTACTTATACATATACATATATACATAGAAATAGAATATATATCATATTGCTAAGTCTGTCTTTGAAAACATTTGTTTCTCATATATAAATAAAATATATCATATCGTATTGCCGAGGCGTCGGCCGATCCATTTAACCATGTATATATCCCGCGTATCCCGCGTCCGGACGATATCATGTCATGTATGCCTAACCGATCGTGGATATGCGTATATAACACTCTGCCCTTATCCCCATTTTCCCCGTACATATATGCATATATCATGTATAGTTATCGGCGTCTATAGCGCCCTGGCTCTTTCATCATGTGCATATACTCATATCATATACATATATCAGCGTCTATAGCGTCTCTCGCTTCTTTTTCTCGTCATAGGTATACTTATATTATATACATATATATACACCAGCGTCTATAGCGCTCTGGTTCTGCTAGCATATACTTATACTCATATCATGTATATTATCAGCGCCTATATAGCGCTCTGATTCTGTTATCATTATCGTCGTAGAAGTGTTCTCATTAAAGTAATTACAACACTTACCGCTTAATAATCAAGGCACTAAAGAAAATCCGGGAACCGTGGACCATCTTGAGTCATATGAGGTGGCGTGCACAACTTACATATAATACGTGTCATGACGTTATTTGTGAAGGTCTTAGGGTAGTTGGGTCTCATCCTTACAAGTTCTAGGATATTTAGACATTTCTTTCACAATTCATGCACTTTTGGTTCAATCTTCGAATGAATAGTAACTATTTTCAATCGCGGATTTCTAGAGTTAGGAAAGTCCCGAGGCGCGAAATCAAGCCTATACGTCTATGACATGCCAAGAAAGGAAGGGGAATCCTTACATACCTCTTTCTCGCTCCTTTAGCTACTCCGAACTCACGTCGCAATCTCGTCGAAATCCGCAAATTGGTCATGTTTACCAAAACTCTTATTAGTATTCTTAGAGTTGGAATCTTAGGGAAACACTTGGCTACCGAAATTTCGGCAGCATTTCCTCTGTAAATATACCATCCTCGACATTCAACATAATCAAATTCTTATCAATTACAATCCGGGAATTCAAACCCGGCCAAACTATTAACATAATTCAACAACTATACTAAGGATCTTCATATTCAATCAATTTACTACTTCTTCCAAAAAAACTTTCCAACTTCAATGAAAATAATAACAACCTCATAATCTATATTCCAACAACATCATACTAATCATATCATCTTTCATGCATGCAAGAACATTACATTCCATCCATATAACTCTAAAACAAGTCTTCACCACTACAACTTCACTAAGGTTCCTAGACTTTCATTAGCAACATAGAATTCACAACATCACAACAAGCAAAATACTAAATAAAATTGACTCATTCTCTTCCATCCTTCACCATAACCTCACGGCCACACCAACATACATACTACAACTTCTCAAAATTCATTCAACTTCCATTTTCTTCACATATCATCCACAATAATAACCACCAAACACTAAATAAAATAATTAAATCATAACTTCTACACATACACACACTTGGACGGCTACACCCCTCATGCCTATTTTCCATGAAATTCCATGATTTCCACACATAACAACAACAACCAACACACAACATAAGACTAATTCAATCTTCCATGCAACACACAACACACACATGCACGGCTCAACCTTGCAATGCACGGCCACACACAAACACTTCCATAACATGTGAATTTCATCCATTTTTCTATACCACAACATTCATAAGCACTCATAACATATAAAAGAGGAGTTAAACCTTACCTTTCCTTAGATTCTTCACTTAACCAAAATTCTCTACTTGTATGAATATGATCTTTTCTTGCTTCAACAACAACTCCACCTTGTCAAGCACCCTCTTCTTAGTAGGAAATAATTTTTGGAAGAATTTTTATCAATTTTTCTTGTGGGATTCCTCTTGGCCGAATTGGCCTTCAAGATTTTCTCCTTCTTTTTTTTTTTTTTTTTTTGTTCTTGAACTCTCTAATGAATTATGGAATAAAGATGACTTTATATATAAGTCTTCCACAAATTTTTCTTCATTGCTACATAGGTCCCTCATTTTTTTGCCTTATGCCTCCTTTCTTCCCTTCCTAGAATTCTCCTCCTTTTTCTTGATTTTTCTAGAGAGTTGAATGAAAAGATGACTTGGTCATCTTTTTAATTTGGCTCCTTAAAATTCCAAGTGGGCTTAAGTCCACCAAGAAGTGGACGGCCAAATATGGCCCAATGACCAAGCCCATTTTTTTTTTTTGTGTGTCATGCATTTCATACAAATTATTTTCCAACTTTCCAAATTTGTCCTTCGTCTTCCTCCAAATTTCCACGAGTCATATTGCGAATTTCCCTTTATGCCCTCGACCTTTCTCAATAATTCCGCTTCTAATTCTTCATAAGCCATTCACATACTTATCAAAATGAAAATGTGGCCTTGCTTGTCGTCCTCCCGCGATTGTCTCGAATTATCCGAGGGCGCAAAAATGCGGGATATAACATTAGTGCACTAAGTGGGCCCCACGAAAATGTGGCTGAATCTAATTGGCTCATGAATCTTAGTGGGACACATGTCATGGCTGGACACGTGTCACTTCCATGGGCAGCATATATATATATAGGATTGATGACTAATGAATCAACTATGTATTCATTTCATCTTCTTCATTTTGTGAGCTTTAGAGAGAGAAAGGGAGTTCGGCCATGGCTGGCCGAACTTGAGCTTTTGGTTGATGATCCAAAATAATTTTTCCAAGGTAATTCAACCATTTGGAGGTCCATAGCAACGTGAGTTTGGTGGTTAGAGGCAGCAAGAACAAGTATTCTTTCAATTCACAAATTCTAGCCAAGTTGAGAAGTCAAGTGTTAAGGTAAGGTTTAATTTTCTTTTACATGTATTACGGGTGAGTTTGGATGCATTGTGAATATATAAAGGTGAATTAGATGTATAAAAATTGTGTATGTTGATGTTGGAAAGTTGTCCAAGCCGTAGGGGCTGTTTTGTGTGAAATAGTGAATTGATTCTATTTAGCATTCTTGGTTGTTGTTATCATGGATTTTATGATGAGAATGAAGGGATTTAATGGTTCAAGTTGGAGTTGTAATGGTTTGTGGGCTGTTGTAAAGGTTGATATGTTGTTAGTATAGTTTCTTGCATTTAAATGCATAATGTTGTTAACGTGTGGTTGTTGGTATAGTTCATAAATTTGGATGAAAAGAATGTGTTTTTGTTGTTCTTGTTGAGCTTGGAAGATTAATGGTAATTAAGATTATATGTTGTGTTGTGTGTTGGTTGGGCTGTTGTAAGGTTGTTTAGATGAAAATGTTGCGATTATGAATCATTAAGAGTAATTTGAACATGTAGTAGTAGTCGTATGTGGATTGTTATCGAATGTTGTGAATGTGGGCTGTTTGGAATGTTGTACGGGCTGTCCGGAGTATTCTTGAGTCTTGTTTGAATAGTCTCGGGTTGGTACTTGAATGTATGATTATTGATGTTGGCTTGGTCGTATGTGGTTGGTTTGAATATAAAGGAAACGTCGTCTAATTATCTAGAAAGGAGTTACTAACATTAGAATATGTTCTGAATCTCCCCGTAGCTTAACCGTAGTTGTTGACGTCTTAATATATGTTGAGGCACTATTGGGCAGCGTATACGTGTTGTGTTGCGAGTAAATGCTAAAGGTATGTAAAGCCTATCCCTTCTTTCTCTTGGCATGTCCTAGATGTAAGTAAGATAACATATGAGTTTTGGGGTAATTCTATTCATAAGTTCCGAGCATGTTTTATGATTCTTACTCACTTCTTGATATTAGAATTCTTAAAATAGTCGAGCTACTGCCCTCGAGCTTTCTATATGATCGGGTAGTAAATGATACATGAAAGTTCCTATTCCTGAAAAACTCTATAATGACTAATGACCATAACTTTTATAAGCTGTCTCGTATTAATTTGATACATGGCTGTGATCCCTGAGGCGTTATTTGACATAGTTCGTAATGACATTCATAGAGTACTGAGGGTGACTATTTTCCTGATACTCGAGCGTTGATTAGTCTACTTATCTATTGAGTCTAAAAAGACGATTTATATGCATATGGTTACTCACTACTCTGCTCGTGCATACTGTTATTACATCTTTCACCGAGTCCCGGGCCGGGTATGCTATCGTGCACAGTTTCACTGCATTGTTCAACGCGTCCCTGACTAGAGGGCCGGGTATGGTATATATATATATATATATGATGATATGATGATATGATGATGTGATGATGGCGCCGAGCCCCATGATGGGAAGAGTATGATATATATGATTCACCGAGTCCATAATGGGCCGAAAATGATATATGATATAGGCATGCATGATTTTATTTCAAAAGACACAGGTACAGTGGTTCCTTGATTATCATATTTGCCTCCTGGAATCCCTACTTCAGTTATGATCTTTCTTACTGTATTTCATGCTTTATATACTCAGCACATATCTCATACTGACCCCCCCTTTCTTCGGGGGGCTGCGTTTCATGCCCGCAGGTACAGATGCTCGCTTTGGTGACCCTTCAGCTTAGGGTTTCTACTCAGCTGTCTTGGAGTGCTCCGTTGTTCCGGAGTCTAGACTTTTGGCACAGATCTTCTAATATATGTATATGTTTATTCAGGGGTACAGCGGGGCCCTGTCCCGTCATATGTTACGGTTGATACTCTTAGAGGTCTGTAGACATATGTGTGGGTTGTATATAGTTACTGTTCAGTTGTGTCCGTATGATTTATGTTTTGGGACGTTCCCATTCGTAGTGGCAGCCTTGTCGGCTTGCGTATATAGATATGTTTGGGATGTTGTATGTAGTGACGACGCCTTATCGGCTTGCGTATATATAGTTGGGGCGTTCCCACGTTATGATAGCCTTGCCCGCTTATGTGCGATATTATCTATTGGTAGTTGTGACTCACAGAGGAACGTGTTGTCTTGATATATATATATATATATATATATATATATATATATATATATATATATATATATATATATATATATATATATATATATATGGGACAATTTTGAGACGACATCTTGCCTTTTTATATATGAGTTCCTTATCATGTTAGTTATGGACTGATTATAGCTAACAGGTGTGTATACGAGTGTCCAGCTCGAGCACTAGTCACGGCCTACGGGGTTGGGTCATGACAAAAGTGGTATTAGAGCAGTTCATCCTCGGAGTGTCTACAGTCGGTGTCTAGTAGAGTCTTGTTTATCGGTGTGTTGTGCACCACATCTATAAACAGGAGGCTACAGGGCATTTAGGATGTTACCTTTCTTTCATATCTAAGATCGTGCGATAGAGCCAAGTCATAGGAAATGAGATTCCTTATACTGACCTTTGATTTCAGCAGAAGAACGACGTCGACAGAAAAAAAAAGTGACTGACGATATTGGAAGTTACAAAGCACGCAGGTAAGCAAAGGTACGAAAGATATATGTCGGGTAAGGTATTGAAGTACGATCGAAATGTAAAGTTGAAGATTGAAAGGGAAAAGTAAACAAGAAAGTGTAACGGGTAAGTTTGAGTTGGGCATACGAGGTAAGTTCATCATTTTTAAATCTTGTTGTTGATATTGGGGGCCCTGTGTGGCTGTGATATGATATGATATGATATATATATATATATATATATGTTGGCCCTGTGAGGCATTGTTGGTATTTCCTGCGTGCAGGTTTTGAGATAGTAACAAATACAGAGGAAACTCTGCCAAAAATTTTCCTAGAAATAAAAAGAGAATGAGATATAGGTTTGCAATATGTCTTGAAAGGTCGTGTCCACAGTAATGATAAGATTTGACTAAACTACGAGTATGGCTGACTTCGAGAAATAAGTTAACTGCTGGATTGATGGTGATAGTTGTTACACCTTGCATTTTGAGCCTTTGGATATTCTGAGACAATGGTGGAACGTTTAGGGCAAGGTTATTTTTCGGTTTCGTCGTAACGCGTAAGTCGTTGAAAAATATTATTAGTGTGGAAATATTGAGAGAGACTGAGGGCAAAAAGGAAAATTTGCAAAATGGCATTATGGTAATTTTGTAAAAAGGCTAGGGGCAAAATGGTCATTTCACAAGAATTCAAGAAAAAATTCTAAAAGGGGCCATATTGGCCATGTGAGGAAAAGGTGTGGAAATTGGATGACAAAAAAATATATATAAGTCATCTTTTATAAGAAAAACAAAAGGAAGAAAAATTCTAGAAATGAAAAGAAAAGAAAAGAAAAATCTAGAGAAGGGAGGGGCATGTGCCCCTCACATGCATGTAAAATGACTATATATATATAAGAGAGTTGTGTTCATATTTTTTAAGAAGGAAAGAAAGAAAGAACAAGAAAGTTGAAGAATGAAAGAGAGAGGGGTTCGGCCAAAGCAAGAGCTGGCCGAACAGCCCCTATATTAATTGATCATGAAAAATTGTTGTGTTCATGTCTTTCTACTAATTAAGAGGTCCTCTTCGACGTGGAGTGGTTGTTGGAAGAAGAAAGCTATTCGTTTTGCAAAAAAATAAGCCAAGCCGTGAGAGAAGGAGAAAGGAAAGGTGAGGCTCAATTTTATTTTTCATGTGTTGTGAATGATTTGTACATGTTGTGGAATGTAGAAATGAAAGGAATTCATGAAAATAGGATGTGAGTTGTGTTGGCCGTGTATGTTGGATGTTGGCCGAGTGTATGGTGTTGTGTAATAAGAGGAGAACTAATTGTTTAGCGTTTGGTAGTTGTCGTTGTAAACTCTATGATGTGAAATAAAGTTTTAATGATCCAAGTAAAGGTTATGAGTGTGTGGGCTGATTTGAAGCTTACTATGATTTCAATATGTTTCTTGAATTTATGGGAAGAATGTTGTTAGCATATGCAATCGTTGATAGAGCTTTATGAATTGGAAGGTAGAAAATGTATTGTTGTTGTGTTTATGGAAATTGGAGGTTCCGGGCTGCCTTGTATGTTGGATGGGCTGATTTGAACATTGTGCGGATTATGTGAAATATTCTTGAATCTTGATGAAATGGTCTCGGATTAGTATTCGAATATGTGAATGCCGATGTTGATTTGAACGTATGTAGTTTATAGGAATATATATGAATGTCGTCGAATGATGTAGAAAGGAAGTATTAATGCTAGAATACGTATGGAATTGCTTATCGATATTGTTATTATGATTGTTGATTTGGTTGCTGTGTTTTGGGCCGAGCCATATTCTCGGGACGCTATATGTATAGGGGAAATGCTGCCGAAATTCCGGTAGACAAACGTGGATTTAAGTTGAAGTCTTGGAAGCTACAGCTCACAATTGGTAAACATGACCAAATTGCAGCTTTTGGCGAACTTGGAGCGGAGATTTGGAGTAGTGTAAGCGGCGGAAAAGGTATGTAAGGCTTACCCTTTCTTTCTCTGGCATGTCCTAGATATACTAGGCTTGAATTTGGACCTCGGGGACAACTCTACTCCTCGGAATTCATGTCCGAAAATTGCCCTTTTTCTTTCAATAGAATTGAATCATTTATGCTGCTAATGGTTTGAAAATTTGTTTAAACGCCTAGAACTTGAACAAATGGAACCCGATTGTCTTAGAACTATTATAAATGACATTATGAAGTGTAAAATTATGTAAGTAAGGTACGTCACTTCAGTTGACCGAAGTGGGCCCACAAACCCCGAGACCTATGTATATTGTCCGTTTGCCTTATTTCCGCACGAAAAGTACCGGAAACCTTTGGCTAATGTTCCGAGCTTGTTATAAGTGTACGGTAACTCGGATAAAAGTATTAAGGTGTGACTATTCGACATAAACGCTCGGTATGAATAACCGATTTGAATATTCGGCATAAGCATTCCGATGTAAATGTTCTGGCATAAGCATTCGGTTATAAGTATTTGAAGGTAAATATTCGGATATGTATATGATCTGACATAAGTATTCCGGTCTAAGTATCCTGGTATAAACAACCCGTCATGAAAATTCCGATATGAGTATTTTGGTATGAATGTTTGACATAAGTATTCTGCTATGACTATCTGGGTATGAATGCACGACCGAGTATTCTGATGCGAGTATCCTTATAAGTCATAATGTTCTCCATACACGATTCCGGATCGCTGGGAAAGTCCGAAGAGGTTTCTGCATGTCAAATGCTTATAACTCTCCGATGTTAACTCGGAAGAACCCGAAACTTGTTCTGATTCTCCAGATGTTAATAAGCGTATGTATTCATCGAGTCTGATTCTATATGCATATGTTTCGCACTACTGCGCCGCGCGACTCAATGTATCTTTCCGAGTCCCGGGCCGGGGCATGTTATGATCCGTGTGTACGTCACGATACGATTCGATTCACCGAGTCCGGGCCGGGACATGTTATCGTGCACTAACTTCTGCATTATTCACCGAGTCCCTCGTACTTGCGGGCCGGGACACGTTATGTGTATGTATTTATGATTTGATGGTATGGGGATGGTGGCCAGGATGGCATATTATGATTATTCATCGAGACCCGCAGTAGAGGGCCGGGACACGTTATGTATACTTGGCACATGATTCTGATATGCATGATTCTACTTCACCGAGTCCCTTAACGAAGGGCCGGGACACGTTATATGCATCTGTGATCCATGACTTTGACATACATTTATGAGTCTATCCACCGAGTCCCTCACGGGAGGGCCGGGACATGTTGCTCTGACTCGGCTCGTACATCCGACTGCGAACACGAATCTATCCGTACACCTCTCGTATGTCCGACCGTGATTACGGTCCGTTCGATATACCTATCCGTACGTACGCGTCGATATACGATATCGTCTGAACATTCTGTACGATTTGTACCTCTTCGGACATGCGGTCTGTGGTTGTAAAGTACGCATTTTGGTATTTTGGTTGACTTACTTTCTGTACCATTTCTGACATATGAGACAGGTGCGTATGGACTAGGTCTGAACGGTAAGCGTCTGGTATTCTGAGTAAAGTATTTACCGGTTATGTCTGTCTGTTTCAGTTATGGTTCTGTTTTCTGTATTGCATGCCTTACATACTCAGTACATTTTCCGTACTGACCCCCTGTCTTCGGGGGCTGCGTTTCATGCCGCGCAGGTACTCCCAGATGAGCTGCAGTCATTATAGGAGATGTCCCAGCGGAGACGGCAAGCCCCATTTTCCCGGAGTGCTGCCGAGCCAGAGTTTGTCTGTTATGATTTCTGGATCTGTGTTAGAGACTTTGCAGACAGCGTCGTGGGTGTTGGTTGTCAGTCTGTAAGCGGCTCCATCAGCCGATGTGTTAACTTGCGTTATGTACTAATTTTGTATAATTACAGACTTTGTCTAACTTGCAAACTTTAACGTGTATTTCATGATTATTCGATTTATAGAGTTGGAAAAAAAATTTATGTGCGTGATAAGAGTCTGTGGGTTCGCTCGGCTCCGGATGTGGGGTCGGGTGCCCATCACACCCTAATAAGGTTAGGGTGTGACAATAGTAATGGGAGGTCGATGTCGATATGGTAAAAAGGAATTTGGAAAGGGCTAGCGATACTAAGAGATGATTTAGAAAAGGCTGGCAAATCTTGATAGAGTGTTATATTAAGGTACCGACTGAATTGATAAGCAGGGATAAATTATGATGAGTCTATAGTCAAAAGAAGTAATAGTATGATTGAGACAAAAGTACAGAGGGAAATGAATTGTGACGGATATGAATGTATTGATAAGACAGCTTGTGAGATATTAAGGATAAAGTTGACCAGAAAGGGGTAAAAGGTTAAGTACGCTTAGTGTAATAACCCATAGTAAGAATCGTGAATAAGGTTAAGAAGTGTTACACTATAGCATTGAATACGAACGAGGATATAATGTGAATATAATGAGGATTGTTATGAAAATAAGTAAATCCTAGTAGGAAAGTGGCCAAAGCTATGATGTGATCTATGTAGCTAGAATATAAAGGCAAGTGTGAAACGGAAAAGCGAGCTATAGAACGAATAAGGAAGGCTTATTAGAATAAGGGTTATGTAATAACGAAAATGATAGCGAGCGTGAGAAAAGAAAGGGTAATTGGAAGAAGGAAATAAGAAGAAAGTGAGATAACAGTGTAGCAATAGGTTATGACATGTATAGCCGAGAACACGAGTAATATAAGTGACGGAATTGTGAAAGACCAAGTTATAAAAAGATGAGTAACGAGGTAGAATGAGTGCTAGAAAATGACTGGTATGATAAGAATAAACATGGATGAACAGAATACGTTTTGAAAATGAGAAGAGGATTATGCGGAAGTAATGTGTTCCGAAGGATACAGAGGTAGCATAAAATTCCTCGTGTACAGAATAAAAGATAGACATAGACGGGAGAAATGATAAGGGAATCCTAAAGAAAGCACCCAAGATAGATGTAATTAATTGAGTACGAGTATGGAATGAAAGGGGAATATATAGTTATGAACCTAAAGGTGTAGTACGATGACAAGGTAATAAGATAAGGCTATCATTAAAATGAATTTGATATGGTTTTGAGTAAGTTAGAAGTCGGTACTGAGCACACAACAAGGGTAAAAAGGGCATAAGGCATAAAGGAGTACTGCGTGTACATGACTTGACCTCGGAAATAGTGGAATCCTTAAAGGACAAGGGCTGTAGGCTTGAAAAAAAAATGATGTATTGGAAATTTATTAAAGGAAACAGGTGATATAGGTTGGGATAAAGATGATGTTACACGAGAACCTTGGACACTTATCATCAGAATATAGGTGTTATCTAATTAAGAATTTGGAACGACTACTAATACTAATTAATTATTAATTGAAGTAAGCGGAATGTGACCTTGGATGAGTTACTACATTGGTTGAATTACTCAAGTGCAGAGTATCAGATGAGATTTTGTACTATATATAGAAAGGCTCTCGTCGCTTCGGGACTTTGTTAAGGTTTCGTACGTGGATAATCAAGTTATACATCATAAGGGAAAAGACATGGATATGGTACAGTACCAAGTGGATTGGAAAAAGGGATCGGATGAATTTGAGATTGGAAATAGGGACATAGAGCAGAGTATAAACAAATAATGGTATAAGTACACCCTTAAGGGGGGAAGCGGGTGAGAGAAATGCAAGTGTGAGATGGAAACAATTGACACTGCAATATATTTGATATGGGATGCTTAAACTTCAAACGAGATCCCTTGCTGAAACAAGCTAGTAAGATCTGAAAGCCAGTAATAAATGGATAGAAGTCAGGATGGTATTTGAGGCAGTGCTGAGAATTATTTGTAGAGATCTTGAATGATATGACACTAGAGAGTGGGTGCTTATAAAAAGAAAGAGTACGACCAGAGCATGGTATCGAGTAACTTAAGAGATATTATAAAAGATAGCAATGCTATGCTGGATTAGAGGCTAAGATGTTGGCAATAGAGTTGTTCGCTAATGATACTGTGACTTATAAGTAGCAAAGGAAAGGGATGGAAAATCTCCTAGAGTAGGATATGAGAAAATCAAAGGAGTGAACAAAGGAAAGGAAAGGAGTATGACAAGATAGGTTACGAGCGAATTTTAGTATGGAAGAGATATGTAAAGCAGGATGAATCAGGAGAAGGAAAGGCTATGACTAAGATTGAATATACTTTATACAAGTTGTAATAGTTATACAACCTACGAATACTTGTATGTTAAGGATGAGACCAAGTGAATACTTGATAAGAAAAGTTTGGATTCAGTAATAACAATACGGTTACGATATTCTGGGTACATTAAGGAAAGATGTAAAGATGATTTAAGCTAAGTTACCGAGATAGAATTAATACGGAGGGCAAATAGGACATGGCCATAGTTGAGCCCCGATGCCCATCGAAAGATACGAGAGGAGAATGCAAGGTAAAGCTGTCACACCCTAATTTCTGTTAGGGCGTGATGGGCACCCGACCCTTATTTAGGGCCGAGCGAACCCGCTGACTCACATAATACTCATAATCACGCTGGCTCTCAAATCATGACACCAATACATAACGAAAGTTTTTGGAAGAATAATATGCTTCTTATCTTTCTCGAATCAGGGAAAATCTGTAACATATAGAATTTATAATACAATGCGTAATGACACATCGGCTTACAGAAAGCCGCACATACATAACCGACATCTTATACCCAGCTATATCGTCTCGCAAAGTCTCTAACATAGTACAACCTGTCGTATCATAGTACTTTGACTCGGCAAAGACTCCATGGAAGGAACCGGAGCTCGCCAATCCCGCGGGAGCATATATATATATAATGTCCTCAACTCATGAGGGTGTACACGCGCGGCATGAAACGCACTTCGAAGAAAGGGGTCGGTGAACGAATATGTACCGAGTATGCGAGCATGAAATACAATAAGCGGGATCATACGATAAAGTAAAAGTACCGAAAACCATGAAACTTGCCTTCGAAAACATTTATCATGCATATCAAAATCGTATAATTATCATATTCATATACATATAACGTGCCTCGGACCTCTGACGAGGGACGCGGTAAGTAAAATCATATCATAATCGTGTCTTCATATCATCGTACATATATACCGTACCCGGCCCTCTAGTGAGGGACTCGGTGAGCAAAATCATATCATAATCATGTATGCATGTCCATATACATATATATACATACCATACCCGCACCTCAGTGAGGGACTCGGTGAATAGCGTGTCCGGCCCCAACTATATAGCAAGGGACTCGGTAAATAGTCATAGCATCATATACCGTACCCGGCCCTTTCGGGACTCGGTGAGTAATCAAATCATCATATACCGTACCCGGCCCTTTCGGGATTCGGTCGTACCCAGCCCTCTAGTGAGGGGCTCGGTGAATAATGCAAAGGTATGTGCACGAATACGTACCCGGCTCGGGACTCGGTGAAAGACATATTGAGCTTCCACGAGCAGAGTAGTGAGAAACCATATGCACATAAAATCATACTCACAGACTCAATGAAGTAATCTAAACGGAATGTCATTTGCAAATCGGACCATAGTTATATCAAATATCTTTCGAAAACATAACATACATCATACGTAATTACAAATCCATAAGGGTCATAGTCATATTCGGACCATAGGGATCATAATCATACGTCAAACCAATCCGAGTTCGTCTCGGAAAGTTACAAACTTAATTCACTTTAGAACTTTCTACGAACAAATCGAAGCGATCCGAGCCTTTCTACGAAAGTTACGGACATTCGTAGTTTCGGAATCATTTAGGGAACAAACTTTTCTTGAAAACAAACTTTTATGCAATCTTTGAAATCCATTCTTGCGAAAAACATAAAGGCCATAGTTTGACTACATTAAGAATGTGAATATCAAGAAACAAATATGGATCATAAACATGCTCGGATCGCGAGAGTGGAATTACCTCGGGGTACGTGTCATAACTTACTTTTCCCTAAGACATGCCAAAGAAAGAAGGGTGAAGCTTACATACCTCGATCTCTTCCTAAGCTAATCCAACTCAAGTCTCGACTCTCCAAGGTCTACACAACGTCAATAGATAGCGAATATTAGTCATAAACATCGAAGAATCCAATCCCAAGTCATTACTTTTTCTACAAAAATTTGGGCGCATTTCCACCGTAAATTGGACATCCCCGAGAATTTAACTCGGCCAAATCATTATCAACAATACCAAAAAACATAATAATAATGTCAATAATCAATCCCAAACGCATTCTAATATTAATAGCTCCCTTCACATAATTCGACGACATTCATTTATATTCAATTCAACTTCATGCATTCAAACTAATATCAACGATCGCATATACAAGTACCAATCCAAAACCATTCAAACACGATCCAAGAACATTTCCAACAACCCGCACAATATTCCAAACAATCCTTCCAATATGCCAAGCCACCCGAAACCACCAATTTCCATAGGGACATCAACAACACATTTCGTTCCTCCAAATTCACCAACGACACCAACAATCCCCACATTTAACAACATTATTACCATAAACATAAGGAAGCATATTTAATTCACATTAGCTAACAAAACAGCCCACACAATCACAACTCCAACCTCGAACCATTAAACCTTTATTTTACATCATAACATCCATAATGACATCAACCAAACACTAAATGAAATTTATTCATCATGCCTACATTAAACCACATATACTGCCACACTACACACACCACACTTTCATGAATTTCGTTCATTCCAACATACTACAACATATACAAATCATCTATGAGAACATGTAAACAAGATTAAATCTCACCTTCTTCATTCAACTTCTTCCACACGGCTAGACTTGTTCTTGCAAGAAAAAGTGCCTTGCTTGCTTCAACAACCACTCCATGTTGTAGAGGACCTCTTAATTAGTACAAAAGCTAGAAGAAACCAATTTTTCTCCTTCAATTTTCCATGGACCAAGTTCAGCCATGGCATGGCCGAATGGCTCCCATGGTTCTCTCTCAAAGTTTCTTGAATTTTCTTGAAATGGAAATGATAAATGCTTGCCTTATTTAATCATTCCTATATATATATATATATATATATATATATATATATATATATATATATATATATATATATATATTATGGCACATGACCATGCACATGGCCGGTCATGGTCATGCCCCCTCTTTTTTTCTCTTTTTTTTTTTTTTTCTTTTTCCTCCAAATTTCTCCAATTTTCTAGATTTTTCTCAAATTATAAAAGATGAATTCTTCCTTGTCATCTTTGCCCACATGTATATATTTAGCCTACACAAATATAAAATGAACACATGTGTCATTCCATGGCTTGAAAATATTGGCCAACCATGGGTGGGTCCCACGGCCACTTGACTTCTCCAAGAATTCCTACATAATAAAAATTTTCAAATTCCAAGTTTGCCCTTAGTATTCCATGCCAATACTTTTGTGCGACTTGTGCATTAAAACGGAATCGAAGATTACAAACCTCAACCTCGTCTTCCAAAATTATCTTGCCCTCAACTTTTCACGACTAGCTCGGAATGTCCCAACGTACAAATTACGAGATATAACAAAAGCATAAGGACTAGTGAAATGACGCTAAGGTGTTTCTCGGGCTAATTTGAGCACCTTCGCATATTCTTGTAAAGATTGCAACATAATGTGTGATAGAAAAACTAAGAGCAAAATCCGAGTAAAGAGGCAATAGAAGAGTTTGAATTAAAAACAAGGAAATGACATGAGATAACATGCCTAAAGTGTTACAAGTTGGATTAAAGGAAATTGTGAAATGGCTTGAGCGAGACGATCAGAACAAGCTGGTTACTGGATGACAGTGAATTTATATGTCAAATCAAAAAAAGTTTCTTTCAGAATTATACCAGTTAATGATAGACAGAGCACAAAGTAGCTATTTAAAGTTATTATATGAGGGAACTCCAACGCTACTTGATAGCCAACTCGAAGGATGGAGATTATGAGCTAAAAGGGTAGAGTGACAGTTAAAGTCTTGTAAAGAAGTCGAAAAGTAATACATGAGGCTAAAGATTCCAGAATATGAACTTCATTACAGGCTTACCTCGCACTCCACGGGAGTATGACTCCATAGGAATTATCGTGAATAGGCTGACAGAATTAACCCATTTTCTTCCAGTTAGGACTACTTATTCAGCTGAGGACTATGCAAAGTTATATATTAAGGAAAAGGTAAGACTTCACGGAGTTCCCACATCTATTATATCTGACAGAGGTGTTATATCCCGTATTTTGTACCTCGGGATAATCCGAGTCAACCACGATAAGTTGGGGACAAGACTATGTCGGAATACGAAGTCGAGACTTTGACTACGATTTTGTTTCAAGACATGAGTTGCTTATGATTTTGTGGCATGGAGTATTAAGGAAAATTTGGGGTCAAAAGTTATTTTCGGAAAGTAATTAGTTCAAAAAAAAAAAGAGAAAAAAAGAGGGGCATGTGGCCGGCCACATGTGGTGTGGGCCATGGCCACATGGAAGCTTAATATATGTGCAATTAGATGACATATTGATCATATTATTCATCCTTTGTGTTGATATGAGGTATGAAGGGTAAAATTGGAATAAGAAAATTAGTATGAAAACCCAACAAAAGGCCAAGTGGCCGTGGGACCCATGTGGGGTACCACCCATGGCTTGGCCAATTGTTACAAGCCATGGGGTAGGGTATGTGGACAATTTGTATAGGCCATGTATATATATATATATATATATATATATATATATATATATATATATATATGGATGATGACCATGCAAGACTCATTTTTCATCTTTCCACAACCTTTGAAAAATCAAGAACCTTGGAGAAAAAAATAAGGGAGTATTCGGCCATGGCAATGGAAAATGGAAGACCAAAAATCTTCACCAAAAAAATTATTTTTCCTAGCATTCCTACCAATTGGAAGGTCCTTATTAACATGGGGTGATTGTTGAAGCAAGTAGAGTGTTTATTTTTGAAGTTCTCAAGCCTAGCCGAATGAAGAGAAGTGGGATGAAGAAGGTAAGATTTAATCTTTTTTTTCATGTGTTGTGGGTGATTTGTACATATTGTGATAGGTGGAAATGAATGGAATTCATTAAAGAATGTTGTTGAAGTTGTAGTCGTGTGTTGTATTGTGGCTGTGGGTATGTGATGATTATGTAGAAGTGAAGAACTAAATTTATTTAGTATGTTTGGATTGTTGTGTTGTGGATTCTATGGTGCTAACGAAAGTTTAATGGTTCAAATTGGAGTTATAGTTGTTTGTGGCTTGTTATGGAATTTTTATATAGTTTCTTGAAGTTATGAACGTATGGAGTGCTAATGTAGTTCATGCATTTGGAAGGAAGAAATGTGTTGTGTCATTTTTCTTGAACTTGGAGTGCTTCGGGTGGCATGTTGTATGTTGATTGGGCTGATTTGAATATTTTGCGGATTGTTTAAAATGACCGCGAATCTTGTTTGAATGGTTTTGGATTAGTACTTGCATGTGAGATCATTGGTATTGGTTTGATTATATGTGGTTGAGTCGAATACTAATGGAATGTCGTCGAATTATGTAGAAAAGAGTTATTAATGTTAGAATGCGTTTTGAATTCATTATTGATGTTGTTAGAATGGTTGTTGGTATTGTTGTTGATAATATTGGCCGAGTTGAATCCTCGGGGTTGTTGAACTTATAGGGGAAATGCTGCCCAAATTTCTATAAATAAAGTGATGGCTTGGGATTGGATCCTTAAGTACTTAAAGCTAATGTTTGGTGTCTAATGACATTGTTGTAGATTTTGAGAAGCTGAGACTTGAGTTTGGATTAGCCTAGGAAGCAAATGAGGTATGTAAAGCTTACCTTTCCTTCTTTTGGCATGTCTTAGATATGGCTAAGCTATGACACGTTACGAGCCTTGGGGGTAATTCTATTCTTAAAGTCCGAGCATGTTTACGATGCTTATTTGCTTCTTGATGTTGGCATCCTTATATGGTCAAGCTATGGTTTATATGTCTTTGTATGATTGGTTTTCAAATGTTGCATAAAAAGTTTTGTTTTCAAAAGAGTTTTGTAACTACGAACGTCCGTAACTTTAATAGACAGAACCGGATGGCTTTGATATGCTCGTAAATGATTCTATAACGTATAATGACTATGACTTTCGTAGGCGGGCCCGAATTGGGTTGACGCTCATCCGTGGGTCCCGCGACTTTCTTCTGTATAGTTCTGATGGCTTTTGATAGAATTCAATATGACTATCTTTTCGACCCTCGAGTACGATTATTATTTATCTGTTGAGTCTGAAATAAGGATTGTATGTATGTGATTTTGATACGTGACTATGGTTTCTGAAGTTCGGTTTGATATATTCCCGAGTGATATTCGGAAGAAAACCTGATTTGACTATTGTCTTGGTTTTGAAATAACAGTTCGCTTTGATTATTCCATTGAGTCTGTAATAATGATTTATGTGCATATGGTTTCTCACTACTGCCGCGCGTACATTGTTATTATCATTTACGTTCACCCAGTCCCGGGCGGGTATGTATTCGTGCACGACTATTGCATTGTTTCGCGAGTCCCTCATTAGAGGGCGGGTACGGTATATATGTATATGTGATGATGATGGTATGGGATGGTGGCCGGACGGCATATGATGATTCTATCTAGGAGTCCGAAAGTAGGTACGTTATTCACCGAGTCCCCTCACTGAGGTCGAGGTACGGTATATATATATATATATATATATATATATATATATATATATATATATATATATATATATGATGCATGATGATTTTATTCAAGGTCCCTACGCTAGAGGGCGGTATATATATATATATATATACGATTATATGATGCGTATGATGACACGATAATTATATGATCTCTTCCAGATCCCTCACTAGAGGGTCGGGTCTGATGTATATATGATATGATGATACGATATTGACATGCATGATATATGATTCGAAGGCAAGTACGACGGATATATTTCGGATCTGATGATACTTGTTTAGTAATCCCTACTCCGATTATGATTGTTTAATGTGTTCATGCTTTACATACTCGGTACATGTATTAACGTGCGACCCCCTTTCTTCGGGGCTGCGTTTCGTCAAGCGCGGTACGTACGGATGAGTAGATAATGTTAGCGAAAGATGTTCCGGCGGGATTGGCGAGCTCATTTCTTTCGGAGTGTTGCCGAGTCGAGTGCTTTTTGTATGGTATACGGACGTTATGTTAGAGACTTTGCGGAACGATTAATCGTGTGTATGATTATGTTAGTTTTGTAGTCGGCTATGTAAGCCGTATTATTATGCGCTTATTGTTCATGATTACGAGGCTTTTCCTTGATTTGAAAAGATGAAAAACATGTTTGATTTTCGGAAAAAAAAAAAAAATTCATTATGTGCTTATGTTATGATTTAAGGGCCAGAGTATGATTATGAGTATTACGAAAGTCGGCGGGTTCGCTCGGCCACTAGGTAAGGGTCGGGTGCCCGTCACACCCTGCTCGGATTAAGGGTGTGACAAATTGGTATCACGACGGTTCGTCCTAGGGGTTGTTGCCAATCGTGTCCGATAGAGTCTGTTTATGGTGTGAAGCGCGCCATATTTATAAACGAGGAGGCTACGGGGCATCTAAGGTGAAAGTTATGCTTCTTTCACGTCTTAAATCGTGCCATAGAGCCAAGTCATAGGAAATGGGATTTCCTACGCTAACCTTTATTGCGAGCGGAGAAGAATAACACCGATAGAAGGAAGTGATTGATGATGTTGAAAGTTACAAAGTACGCAGGTAAGCAAAGGTATGAAAGATATATGTCGGATGAGATATTGAAGTACGATTGAGATACAAGTGGAAAGCGAAAAGGAAAGTAAACAAGAAAGTGTAACGAGTGCGATTGAAATTTGGGCATACAAAGGATGTCCATTATTTTTGTACTTGTTGTTGATATTGGGAGCCCTATTTGCCGTAATATGATATGATATGTGTATGTATGTTGGCCACTGTGAGGCATTGTTGGTATTTTGCGTGCGGTTTTGAGATAGTAACGGTTATAGAGGGAACCTTCTGGAGATAAAGAGAGAATGAGAATTTTCCTAGAGATAAAGAGAGAATGAGACTTGACTAAGATGCAAGTACGGCTGACCTCGAGGGATAAGTTAATCGCTGAATTGGGGAAAATAATAATTAGAATGCCGATATCGATATGGTAAAAAGAAATTGGAGAGGGCTTATGATATTAAGAGACGATTTAGAAAAGGCTGGCTAACCTTGATAGAGAGTTATATTAAGGTACGAAATTTGAATGGATAAACAGGACGAATTATGAGCGAGCTTATAGTTAAAAGAAGTAATAGTATGATTAAGACAAGTGAGAGGAAAAGGATCGTGGTGAATATGAATGTATCGATAAGGCACACTTGTGAAATATTAAGGATAAAGTTGATCGAAAGGGCAAAAAGGGTTAAGAGGTGCTACATTAAAGGATTGATTACGAATGAGGTATAATGTGGATATAATAAGGATTGTCATGGAAATAAGTAAAGTCCGAGTGAGAAAGTGGCCAAAGTTATGATGTAATCTATGTAGCTAGAATGTAAAGGCAAGTGTGAATCGGAAAAGCGAGCTATAGAACAAATGAGGAACGAGATAGAATGAGAACATTCCGGGATGCGTTAAGACTTTGACTTATTCGAGTTATGTGATAAAGGTCATGCGGTGAAGTGGACGTGATCCTATTAGCATTAAAGCGTCGTATTTCATCGGAGTTCCAAAGTTAAGTGTCGGAGAGGTGAGAGCAATTTCGGGATGGGTGACCACTGGAAGTTTTACAAAGTCTTACAAATTTGACGTAAGAAGCAAATGAGAAGCTAGAGTAATCTAAGGAAAATTTGAGTACGCGGAATGGGCGAACCAAGAGGTCGCGTAGAACGGGGCGGTTAGACCTAGTGAAGAAAAAGTGCATCACGAGTTTTAGAATTAGGGTGAGTTTAAGTAGCGTGTGAATATTTTGTAAACGAGATGCTAATAACTATGTGTATATAGAGGTGTGTGTGATATATCCGCACATGGCCATATCGGCGGATATATGTATTCGCAATCAACGTGGCGTCGTATATGGAAAGCATTGATCGGACAGATAACGAAGTTCAAGTGCGAAGGAAAATAAAGAGCACGAATGTTACAAGGCAAGCTGATGTTGTTTTCGCTATAGGGTGAGCTTGGAAAGTTCCAATACGATGATATTTGGGAAAGAAAGAAAGTGAGTAAATGAAAGGCGAGAGGATCAAAATGTCGGGATAAAAGTGCCGCCTAAGTGAGGCGGAAATATGGACATAGGCGAGCATAATCGGGTAATAGTATAAGTACACCCCTAAGGGGAAAGCGAGAGTGCGAGAGATGCAAATGTTAGATAAAGACAATCGACACTATAATATCTAGGATATGAATGTTTGGGCTAATAAGGCTTGAGACAAGTTAGTAAGATCTTACTAAAAGGAGAGATTAGGATGATAATTGAGCCGAGTGTTGAATTGTAAAAGGCCGTGAATAATATGACGTTGGAAAGATGTGAAGATGGGTTAAGCTAAGTTGCGAGATAGATTTAGTGCGAGAACAAACACAGGCTATGGTTGAGCCAAAGATCTATTCGATATCCGGTTGTAAGGTAAGAGAGGCGAAATAATGAACATAAGGATTTGGGAAGCCACACTAAGGCATCTTTGAAGCACATTTGTATATTCAAGTAAAAGTTGCAACATCACGTGTGACGGAAAGTTGAGAGCAAGATGCGAGCAAGGGGATAGCAGGGTGCTATGAGAGCGCACGTTACGGTAATAAAGAACCCCCCCCCAAGGTTCTTACAGACCCTATGAGGCTGGTTGAACATTCGGGGACGAATGTTCTAAAGAGGAAGGATATTATATCCGTATTTTGTACCTCGGGATGTCCAGAGTCAACCACGATAAGTTGGGGACAAGACTATGCCGGAATACGAAGTCGAGACTTTGACTACGATTTTGTTTTAAGACATGAGTTGCTTATGATTTTGTGGCATGGAGTATTAAGGAAAATTTGGGGTCAAAAGTTATTTTCGGAAAGTAATTAGTTCAAAAAAAAAAAAAAAGAAACTAAAAAAAGAGGGGCATGTGGTCGGCCACATGTGGTGTGGGCCATGGCCACATGGAAGCTTAATATATGTGCAATTAGATGACATATTGATCATATTATTCATCCTTTGTGTTGATATGAGGTATGAAGGGTAAAATTGGAATAAGAAAATTAGTTAGTCATGAAAACCCAACAAAAGGCCAAGTGGCCGTGGGACCCATGTAGGGTACCACCCATGGCTTGGCCAATTGTTACAAGCCATGGGGTAGGGTATGTGGACAATTTGTATAGGCCATGTATATATATATATGGATGATGACCATGCAAGACTCATTTTTCATCTTTTCTGACCTTAGAAAAATCAAGAACCTTGGAGAAAAAAATAAGGGAGTATTCGGCCATGGCAATGGAAAATGGAAGACCAAAAATCTTCACCAAAAAAATTATTTTCCTAGCATTCCTACCAATTGGAAGGTCCTTATTAACATGGGGTGATTGTTGAAGCAAGTAGAGTGTTTATTCTTGAAGTTCTCAAGCCTAGCCAAATGAAGAGAAGTGGGATGAAGAAGGTAAAATATAATATTTTTTTCATGTGTTGTGGGTGATTTGTACATGTTGTGATAGGTGGAAATGAATGGAATTCATTAAAGAATGATGTTGAAGTTGTAGCCGTGTGTTGTATTGTGGCCGTGGGTATGTGATGATTATGTAGAAGTGAAGAACTAAATTTATTTAGTATGTTTGGATTGTTGTGTTGTGGATTCTATGGTGCTAACGAAAGTTTAATGGTTCAAATTGGAGTTATAGTTGTTTGTGGCTTGTTATGGAATTTTTATATAGTTTCTTGAAGTTATGAAAGTAATGTTATGAACGTATGGAGTGCTAATGTAGTTCATGAATTTAGAAGGAAGAAATGTGTTGTGTCGTTTTTCTTGAACTTGGAGTGCTTCGGGTGGCATGTTGTATGTCGATTGGGCTGATTTGAATATTTTGCGGATTGTTTAAAATGACCGCGAATCTTGTTTGAATGGTTTTGAATTAGTACTTGCATGTGAGATCATTGGTATTGGTTTGATTATATGTGGTTGAGTCGAATACTAATGGAATGTCGTCGAATTATGTAGAAAAGAGTTATTAATGTTAGAATGCGTTTTGCATTCATTATTGATGTTGTTGGAATGGTTGTTGGTATTGTTGTTGATAATATTGGCCGAGTTGAATCCTCGGGGTTGTTGAACTTATAGGGGAAATGCTGCCCAAATTTCTGTAAATAAAGTGATGGCTTGGGATTGGATCCTTAAGTACTTAAAGCTAATGTTTGGTGTCTAATGACATTGTTGTAGATTTGAGAAGCGAGACTTGAGTTTGGATTAGCCTAGGAAGCAAATGAGGTATGTAAAGCTTACACTTTCCTTGCTTTTGGCATGTCTTAGATATGGCTAATGCTATGACACGTTACGAGCCTTGGGGGTAATTCTATTCTTAAAGTCCGAGCATGTTTACGATGCTTATTTGGCTTCTTGATGTTGGCATCCTTATATGGTCAAGCTATGGTTTATATGTCTTTGTATGATTGGTTTTCAAATGTTGCGCCAAAAGTTTTGTTTTCAAAAGAGTTTGTAACTACGAACGTCCGTAACTTTCATAGACGAACCGGATGGCTTTGATATGCTCGTAAATGATTCTATAACGTATAATGACTATGACTTTCATAGGCGGGCCCGGATTGAGTTGACGCTCGTCAGTGGGTCCGCGACTTTCTTTGTATAGTTCTGATGGCTTTTGAAAGAATTCGATATGACTATCTTTCCGACCCCTGAGTACGATTACTTATTTATCTGTTGAGTCTGAAATAAGGATTGTATGTATGTGATTTTGATACGTGACTATGGTTTCTGAAGTTCGGTTTGATATATTCCCGAGTGATATTCGGAAGAAAACCTGATTTGACTATTGTCTTGGTTTTGAAATAACAGTTCGCTTTGATTATTCCATTGAGTCTGTAATAATGATTTACGTGCATATGGTGTTATATCCCGTATTTTGTACGTCGGGATATTCCGAGCCGGGTGTGGAAAGTTAAGAATAAGACTATTTTCCGACTTTGTTTCAAGACATAAGTTGCTTATGAAATTTTGTTGAATGGATTAAGAAATTTGGGGCCAAAAGTGAAGTTTTGGAAATTTTAATTCATGAAAAAAAGATCATGTGGCCATGCACATGACTTGTGGGCCATAGGCCACATGTATGAATAATATGTGTGGTATTAGATGACTTATTAAGTCATCTTCATTATGTTCATCTCTTGGTAATTTCTAGAAAATTGGAGAAAAAGAAAGCAAAAACAAAAAAAAGGGGAAAAGAAGAAAAAGGGGCCGGCCATGTGCATGGCATGTGCACCCATATATGTATATATATATATATATATATATATATATATATATAAGCAAAGACTATGCAAGTCATATTTTTCATTCACCTCCTAGAAATTTCAAGAAAAATGAAGAGAAAAAAAGAAGGAGAAAAACGGCCAAGAGAGTGGCAGAACAAACCCCATGGAATTGATCATGGAAAATTTGTTTCTTCTAGCTTTCATACCAATTGGAAGTCCCTCGTTAACGTGGAGTAGTTGTTGGAACAAGAAAATCGCTCGTTGTCGCAAAACAACATCCTAGCCGAGTGAAGAAATTGAATGGAAAAGGTGAGGTTTAATCTTCCTTACATGTTTTATGGATGATTTGTGCATGTTGTGATATGTAGGAATGAATGAAATGAATGAAAGTATGATGTTGAAGTTGTAGCCGTGTGTTGTTGTTGTGGCCGTGCATATATGATGTTGTCAAGGAATGGTGAAGTCATTGTATTTAGCATGTTTGTATGTTGTTGTAGTGTGTGAAATGGATAAAAATCATGGAGCTTGTGTGTGGGTGTTAGCCGAAAATGGATGGTTTTGTATGTTAAAGAATGAACAAATTTTATTTAGTATTTTAGTTGTCGTCGTTATGGATTCTATGATGTAAAATGAAGTTTTAATGATTCAAGTTAAGGTTATAATTGTGTGGGCTGAATTGGGAGGTGATATGTGTCACCCGGCCAGTAGGCCGTGACTAGTGCCGGTACAGGCACCCGGAAACTGATAAACTAAACCGATTCGCAAATAGATGGCTTATACGGACACAAATATCAAACGCTGTCTATACACATCTCAAACACAACCGTATATATATCAAAAGCCGGGAAGGCTAGCAAATGGCGCAACGGCTCAAAACATATACAAATGCGAGCCGACGAGGCTGCCATGGCGAATGGGATCGCCCAGAACATAACACATACAAACACATCTGTACAGAATAGACATAACCCACATACATGTCCACAGACCTCTAAACAGACAAACGGAATCACATGACGGGGACGGGCCCGCCGTACCACGAATAAACATAATCATATACATCGGAAGAGTATATACAAAATATGTGGCTCCAGAACAAGGGAGCACTCCGATCACGAGAGAATGGAAATCCTACGGCGGTGGATCACGAAAACGCGTGTCGTACTGCACGGGCATGAAACGCGACCCCCCCGAAGAAAGGGGGTCATTTAAATATGCGCGGTATGCAAAGCGGGAAATACGGAAACGAAGTCATAACCGAAGTAAGATTACGTAACGTGAGCATAATCACCCGGATACCAAAATACTTATATCCGAAATACAAATCATACATCGCGGTCTGGAAGATGAATATAACCATCGAATGCCCAAAATGCTTAACTTTATTTTGAAAAACATTTACATCCCACATATACAGAAAATAGAACATATCATATAAACTAACGTTAACCGAATGCCGAGGAACGTACGGCCCGATCCATAAATATAATAATAGTGCCGAGGAACGTACGGCCCGATCCATATATCATATAATAATAATAGTGCTGAGGAACGTACGGCCCGATCCATAAATAAAATAATAATCATATATCACATCACGCCATCATATGTCATATCGTATCAGATTATCATATCATCAAACATCATATCACATATTACATACGGTCCGCAATGGGACCCGACGGACAGAACGTGGTCGCCACTCCATCTGGACGCCACAACACATCATACTTGTAAGGTTTTATATCTCCGAACATCTCGGGTGCCACACGTCATAATATATATACACGGTACTGCCAAGAGAGGGGCTCGGCGTACAGGTTGTCATACTTCGTATCACATCATACTTCGGAAACACATCATACGGAATAGTGCGCACGATAACAACGGCCTAGATCCAGGTGAAGGATGCAACAACAAGACGCACGAGCAGAATCGTAAGTAGTCATATGCATACAATTCATTATTACAAACTCAACAGAATCATCAAAGCGAACTATTATTTCAAAACCAAGATAATAGTCAAATCAAATTTCCTCCGATTATCACTCGGAATATATCAAACTGAACTTCAGAAATCATAACCACGTATCCAAATCACATGCATAAAAATCCTCATTTCGGACTTAACGGATAAATAAGTAATCATACTCGGGGGTCGGAAAAATAGTCATATTGAATTCTTTCAAAAGCCATTAGAATTTACAGAAGAAGATCGCGGGACCCACGGACGAGCGTCAACCCAATCCTGGCCCGCCTACGAAAATCATAGTTATCATATATTATCAAATCATTACTACCAACTCAAACGATAAGTAAACTGATCGTACTTGAAATCGGAATAATAATCATATCATATCCTTTCCAAAAATCGTCGGAAGTACATAAGAAAAGTCGCGGGGCCCACGGAGAGGTGTCGACTCAAGTTGGGCCCGCCCATGAAAATCATAGTCCTTATACGTCATAGAATCATATACGAGCATATCGAAGCCATCCGGTTACGTACGTGAAAGTTACGGACGTTCGTAGTTTTCGAATCGTTTAGGAGAAATTCTTTTAAGAAAGAAAACCCAACTTTTGTGCGACTTTTGAAAATCAAACATACAAAGACATATAAACCATAGCCTGACCACATAAGGATGCCAACATCAAAAGCAAATACGACTCATAAGCATACTCGGATTTTAAGAGTAGAATCACCCCCGAAGCTCATAACACATCATAACCCAGCCATATCTAAGACATGCCAAAGAAGGAATGTCACGGCCAGCCCCCGTGGGCGTGGTAGTGCCACTCTAGGCACCCCAACAACACGAACGGATCATCATATCAAGGCTTAATCGGATTTAATAAATTTTGTTCATCGAGCCGATCGCGGACATCGTGGTATCGAAACGAATGCTATCCTAAGCGGTCGCCCGTGCGGTCAGTCATCACGTCAAAAGTAAGTGGCGGAATGCACGTCGCCCGCATATACACACATATACAAATATATGGGCCATATTGGCCATAGTCGCATACGGGGCCGCATAAGGATGCAAATCATAATCCCACACAAACAGGCATGACCCATGACCCACAACTATGACTACAGGCCTCTACAGACATACAGAACAGACAAACATATGACGGGACGGGGACGCCGTGCCGAATAGTAGCAAATGTGGAGTATGCATACCAAATGACATATACTAAATGTGGGCTCGGGATCAAAGGGAGCACTCCGAATGGCAGAATAGGGAGCCTAAGCCGGAGGATCGCCAACCGAGCGTCGTACTGCGCGGCATGAAACGCGGCCCTCGAAGAAAGGGGTCGGAAAAAGTACCGAGTATGTAAGCGAAGGTACGGTGGTCCAAACCATGTTGGAATCGAATATACAAAAACAAATACGGTAAACGGAGATCAAACTCCGTGCGGAAAACCAATGTACAAAATGCAAGTAAAACAAAAAATCATGCATAGGGCTCATGAACGTGGTCACCCCCGACGCTCGGTGCCAACACATCATACTCCAGAAGTTTTCAAATCTCCGTACATCTCCGAACACATCATAACATCATACATATTCATATCATCGCAGCATATCGGATGCCATATCACATCATAACACCATAAACGGTAACCGGCCCATGGCGAGGTCTCGAAAACCGTAACACATCATCCGCCGAATATGTCATAATGCGCGCGATCACAAAACCTACCGGTACCGGCGAGTGGAAATCATAATCATTGGCACGAACGAGTGGTGTGAAAACCGTATGCATATTAAAAAAAGTAAATTCCAGGACTCGACACATAATTTCATATACACATACATTAGTATCGGAAGGCTCGAAAATGAGTATCGAGTTAATCGGAATTAATATACAGAAGTCGCGGACTTTTAAGTTATCAATTTTTCGAAAAATACATCGTAGGTTATCCTCGGAAAATTTAGTATCATTCATAACGGAGAACGTTCAAATAACATTATAGGACATTTCAAACGGACCTTGGAGTCATGTGCAAACGCTTCCTTTTCATATCATACGAAATGAGACAAACGAACCAAATAAGGGAATCCTCGGGACTTGCAAGGGCCCACCTCAGTCAAGTTGAGGGCGGACATGAATTGCAAACATTAGGATCCATAAAGTCATCTATGAAGTTTCGGAGCGATTCGGATACATTTACGGAAGTTATGGAGGTTTAAGCATTCTTTCAACCAAATGCAAAGATTTTAGTTCAAATACGGTGAATGAATAGTACTCAAAATCAAACTTAGATTTTCAAAGACGTAATTATCCCCGAGGTTCCGATCTTAGCCTAGTATGACTAGGGACATGCCAAATGAAGAAAGGTAGGCTTTACATAACTTATGGGCGCCTTGCCGCTAAAACTCAAATCCCGTTTGCTCCAAAATCTACAAATGGTCATGTTTACCAATTAGCAATTTCAAGCCTTTAGAACTTGAATCTTAACTTTATACTTTTCTACAAAAATTTGGGCAGCATCTCCCCTATACATACCACATCCCCGAGATTTAACTTACTCCAAACATCAACAACCAAACCAATAACAATAACGATCACCGCAATAAAACACAACATAGACTAACTAGTCCTCTTTCCAACATAGTACAATAACTCTCATTTCCAACCTCACGTTTCCAAACCAATCTCAATGTTTCCACATTCATTACTAATCAAGATCATCACAATACGATTTGGAAGCATTTCATATCATTCGCAAACTATTCACACGATATACAAAATGTACAATCTTTCCACCAAAACCATAATTCACCCAAACTTCCAATCTTCAACATAAATATTCACAACACATTTTTATCTTTCAATTTCACTTACAAAAATCACCATTTGCGTCTTACCACTTCATTTCTTATAATTACATAAACTACCACAAGGTTACATATTTTCCTACGTCAACCTTACAATATATTTTCCATAACAACAAGAACCATTAACCTTCCATTTACTTCACAAGGCCATAACAACACAATTAACATACTACACAAATTCAATCAATTCTCCTACACATGAGGCACCACACGGCCACACATACACACACACATATACACGGCCTGCACACACACCCCAATTCCATGATGTTCATTCAATTCCACTTATCACAACATTTATAATTCTTCCATAACATAAAGAAAACATGAAATTCTTACCTTTTCTCAATTCTTCCACTTGCCACCAAAGTCACTTCCTTGCCAAAATAATTATACCACCTTGTAGAGAATCTTGAACTTAGTAGTAATATAAAAAATAAATCTTTGGATCAAGATTGAAGAGCTTGGATTTTTTTTTTTCTCTCTTTCTCTCAAACCTTTTTTTTTTTGTTCTTATTTTTGCTCTTCTTTGGTCTCTTGAAACTTCTATGGATGATCACTCATAATCATCCTCTTATATTAATTAGTCGTGTGACTACTCTCATGACTAATTATCATGGCCTGGGCCAACCCATGGCCGGCCACCCTCCAAATTTTGGGCCTTTCATCTCTTTTTTTTTTTTGAACTCCCGAAGCTAATTTCCAAAATTCCCAATTTTGCCCTTGGCCTCCTTCCATATTCCCACATCAATATTTTCCATGAACAACTTATATATTGAACAAAATCAAAATGTGGCCTTGTCTTTAACTTGTCACAATTATTTCAAATTTCTCGAATATGCGAAATTGCGGGGTATAACATCCTCCCCCCCTTTGGAACATTCGTCCTCGAATGTTAAATTAACCTCGGAGTATATCACAGTAATTCGGGGAGGTCCTTTTGCCAACTACATACCCGTATTTACTAGGATCACTTATGAGGGCATTCACTTCCCGATTCCTGCTTTTTTCTATCCCAGCATATCTCTTGCTTCTATATTTAACAATGTTATTGTCCTCTCTTTTTCGGTCCAGCCATCAGCATCCCTCACATCGTCATCTTCTCGGTTCCTTACAACGTTATCGTAACCCCGCATTATATCAAACGATTCATAATTAGAGCCGGACGCACGAAAGCATATCGGACGGGTTCATAATCGGAGTCGAATGTATCAACATGTCGAAGACATTCGTAATCGAGCCGGACGTATAGAAGTATGTCGATGCATCCATGATCAGAGTTAGACGTATAGAAATATATCAGACAGATTTAGAATCAGAGTCGGACGTACAGAGATATATCAGACAGAAACGTGATCAGATTCAGAAGTGCAGAGGCATAATTGATAGAGCCTCATCAAAATCAGGGGCGCAGAAGTATGACACGCAGAATTATGGTCAGAGTCAGATCACTTTCATTAATGCTTTAGGGACTTACGAAAATTTCCCTGTCGACGTTTCACTACTCACTCTAATCGTTGTCTTACCGCAAAAGTACCGTTACCACACATCCGTTCGCGATGTTTCTACATTCTCATCCGAGTTCTTTTACCCACTCACTTTCTTTCCAAATATCGTCGCATTAAAATTTTCTTTTTCGACCTTAGCTGGTAGCGTAATCAAGGTCCGTCTATTTGGTAACATTTGTGCCCCTACCTTCCGCTTTGTCTCTATGTGTCCCGTTTAGTAATACCTTTCATTTACCACACATTTGTGTGGACTCGTCCCTTAATCAATATATTATAGCCACCAGAGGAAAATCATACACATACATGTACGTTTACTACCGTCCCGCTTACAAACATTTCCAACCACCATTCAATTCTCGTTCTGAATCCCGAGCGGTAGTGCACTTTCTTTTTCTCACCCATATAGTCCGCTTCGGTCTACACAACTCCTGTAAGGGTACTGGCTACTCCACATATTCTCTTTTCCGTTAGGTTACCCCCAAATCCCCATTTATCTCTTATACTTACACTTGTGAAAATTTCATATCCTTCCCAGAGGTCACCCATCGTCGAATTACTGCGGTTCCAAAGACGCTTAACCTCGAAACTTTCATGCGTTTTGTTGCGTTATTGCTAATATAATTGAGTCGACTGCCCCACACGACCTTTGGCACTCAATTTAGGGCAGATCGGGGTCTTAGTAAATTTTCGGACGTTTTCGTAGCGGGTCCCGCCCAATCTAAACCATACAATTACCACCGCCCTTCGAATCTTCAATATTCACTTTCGTCTAGGTTTCTAGATTTATACGTGACTGGGGACCACTCGACGCCCTTGCTTTTAACATTTGGGTTTTTAATCCTCTTAAATTTTCCGTTACCGTCATTGAATAATATTCTACGAAATCACACACATAGGAAATTCTAGGAAACTCATATACTTATAAATGATCAATCTCGGGTCGACACGGGGAGCCGCCGTGAGAAGTATGTCCATCATCATCCTCATCCGTCACGCCCCCCGCCCTGTCCGGCTTCCCTATTACCCGCATCCGAATCGGAGGAGTATAGATAACCGGGCGATTCTGGTTCCGCGATGACCGGGACAAAGGACGGAGTAGTCCGCAGCACTCCCGAGGTGGCTTTGTCTAACATGGTGCTCCATCACGAGAACGGTGGCATATCCCCGAAGCCTCTCCTCCGTTGTCCCCGGAAGAATGCTCCGGGTCTGTGTCATAACTATCCTCCTCCGTGGAGGTAAGAAACTCTGGAGGAGTCATCGCCGGATCCTCCGGGGTCAGAAACTCTGGAGGAGTTGTAGCTGGGTCCTCCGGCGGATCTGTATCATAACTGTCCTCCGTGGGATCCTCCGAAGGGTCTGCCTCAATCGAGTAGCCGGGGCTCGCTTACTCGATCTCGGTGATATCCTAGGGGCATTTCTTAGCACCCCATCCCCGTCGTTAGAAGCCGTCCTCTTCATTCTTTGTCAATCTACAATCACCTGCAGGAAAAGGATCAGAAATAATTTTTCCAAAATACTGACGCAATCGCTCTCTTTTCGGAGCCTCGCTGTAGTCACAGCAATGCATTGGGAGGAACCATCCTAACATTACAGCTTTATTGCACGATCTAAGATCCAAAGAAAGGGAAACATCCTAAATGTCCTGTAGCCTCATGTTTATAGATGTGGTGCACGACACACCGATAAACAGGACTCTACTAGACACGGCACGTAGACATTCGAGGGACAAACCGCTCCGATGCCAACACGCCACGGCCCAGCCCCGTGGGCCGTGACTGGTGCCCTACTTAGGCACCCAAACAGGCTTACGAACCAGATCATCATATCAAGGCTTAATCAGATTTAATAAATTTTGTTCATACCGCGAACTGATCGCAGACATCGTACAGGTATTGAAACGAATGCTATCCTAAGCGGTCGCCCGTGCAGAGTCATCACATCAAAAGCAAAGCTGGCGGCATACACATCGCCCAGATATACACACATATACAAATATATAGGCCATATTGGCCATAGTCGCATGCGGGGCCGCATAAGGATGCAAATCATAATCACACACGACGTGCATGACCCATGACCCACAACTATGACTACGAGGCCTCTACAAACATACAGAACAGACAAACATATGACGGGACGGGCCCCGCCGTACCCGAATAGTAGAAAATGTACATAGTATGCATACCAAACGACATATACCAAATGTGGGCTCGGATCAAGGGGAGCACTCCGGAGTGCGGAATGGAGCCTAAGCGGAGGATCGCCCCAACCGAGCGTCGTACTCGCGGGCATGAAACGCGACCCCAGAAGAAAGGGGGTCGACGGGAAAAAGTACCGAGTATGTAAAGCGAAGGTACGATAGTCCAAACCATGACCGGAATCGAATATACGAGAAACAAATACGAGTAGGTAGCGGATCAAACTGTGCGGAAAACCAATGTACAAAATGCAAGTAAAACAAAAATCATGCATAGGGCTCGGGAACGTGGTCACCCCGTATTTGGTGCCACAACACATCATACTCCAGAAGTTTTCAAATCTCCGTACATCTCCGAACACATCATAACATCATACATATCACATCATCAGAGCATATCAGATGCCATATCACATCATAACACCATAAACGGTAACCGGCCCTATGGCGAGGTCTCGGAAACCGTAACACATCTTACTGCCGAATATGTCATAATGCGCACGATCACAAAACCGGCCCGGTACCGGCGAACGAAATCATAATCATTGGCACGAAACGAGTAGTGCGAAACCGTATGCATATTAAAAGTAAATTCCAGGACTCGACACATAATTTCATATACACATACATTAGTATCAGAAGGCTCAAAATGAGTATCGAGTTAATCGGAATTAATATACAGAAGTCGCGGACTTTTAAGTTATCAATTTTTCGAAAAATACATCGTAGGTTATCCTCGGAAAATTTAGTATCATTCATAACGAAGAACGTTCAAATAACATTATAGGACATTTCAAACGGACCTTGGAGTCATAGGCAAACGCTTCCTTTTCATATCATACGAAAATGAGACAAACGAACCAAATAAGGGAATCCTCGGGACTTGCGGGCCCACCTTAGGTCAAGTCGAGGCGGCGGACATGAATTGCAAACATTAGGATCCATAAAGTCATCTATGAAAGTTTCGGAGTGATTCAGATACATTTACAGAAGTTATGGAGGTTTAAGCATTCTTTCAACCAAATGCAAAGATTTTAGTTCAAATGCGGCTGAATGAATAGTACTCAAAATCAAACTTAGATTTCCAAGAAAGTTGAATTATCCCCGAGGTTCCGATCTTAGCCTAGTATGACTAGGACATGCCAAATGAAGAAAAGGTAGGCTTTACATACCTTATGGGCGCCTTATGCTCGCTTAAACTCAAATCCCGTTTGCTCCAAAATCTACAAATGGTCATGTTTACCAATTAGCAATTTCAAGCCTTTAGAACTTGAATCTTAACTTTATACTTTTCTACAAAAATTTGGGCAGCATCTCCCCTATACATACCACATCCCCGAGATTTAACTCGGCTCCAAACATCAACAACCAAATCAATAACAATAACGATCACCGCAAAACACAACATAGACTAACTAATCCTCTTTCCAACATAGTACAATAACTCTCATTTCCAACCTCACGTTTCCAAACCAATCTCAATGTTTCCACATTCATTACTAATCAAGATCATCACAATACGATTTGGAAGCATTTCATATCATTTCTGCAAACTATTCACACGATATACAAAATGTACAATCTTTCCACCAAAACCATAATTCACCCAAACTTCCAATCTTCAACATAAATATTCACAACACATTTTTATCTTTCAATTTCACTTACAAAAATCACCATTTGCGTCTTACCACTTCATTTCTTATAATTACATAAACTACTTCAAGGTTACATATTTTCCTAAGTCAACCTTACAATATATTTTCCATAACAACAAGAACCATTAACCTTCCATTTACTTCACAAGGCCATAACAACACAATTAACATACTAAACAAATTCAATCAATTCTCCTACACATGAGGCACCACACGGCCACACATACACACATACATATACACGGCTCACACTACACACACCCCAATTCCATGATGTTCATTCAATTCCACTTATCACAACATTTATAATTCTTCCATAACATAAAAGAAAACATGAAATTCTTACCTTTTCTCAATTCTTCCACTTGCCACCAAAGTCACTTTCTTGCCAAAATAATTATACCACCTTGTAGAGAATCTTGAACTTAGTAGTAATTCATAAAGAAACAAATCTTTGGATCAAGATTGAAGAGCTTGGAATTTTTTTTTCTCTCTTTCTCTTGGTAGTTGCTCTCTTTTTTTTTGTTCTTATTTTTTGCTCTTCTTTTGGTCTCTTGAAACTTCTATGGATGATCACTCATAATCATCCTCTTATATTAATTAGTCATGTGACTACTCACATGACTAATTATCATGGGCTTGGGCCAACCCATGGCCGGCCACCCTCCAAATTTTGGGCCTTTCATCTCTTTTTTTTTTTTTTTTGAACTCCCCGAAGCTAATTTCCAAAATTCCCAATTTTGCCCTTGGCCTCCTTCCATATTCCCACATCAATATTTTCCATGAACAACTTATATATTGAACAAAATCAAAATGTGGCCTTGTCTTTAACTTGTCACAATTATTTCAAATTTCTCGAATATGCGAAATTGCGGGATATGACAAGGAAGGTAAGCCTTACATACCTTATCCGCCCTCGAAGCTAGTCCAAACTCAAACTTCGGGCTCTCTAGGATCTACCATTTCGTCATAATGTGCCAAACATTAGCTAAAGGTATTTAGGAATTCATTTCCAAACGAACATCAAATTCTACAGAAATTTGGGCAGCATTTCCCCTCTAAATAGGCCACCCCGAGAATTTAACTCGACCAAATCAACAATCAACAACAACAACAACTAACCTAGCAACATCAATAATCAATCCGAAAGGTAATATAACATTAATAAGCCCCTTTTTCATCATTCAACAACTTTCAACATATTTGATTCAAAGGCTTACGTTCAAGCCAACATTAACGCTTATACATTCAAACACTCATCTGAATCCATATCAACAACACTCAAGGACATCTTAAACAATTTATACAATATTTCCAACAATCCAACCATGGCTCCAATTTACCCGAAAACTGTCTCCAACTTACCCGAAAACTGTCTCCAACCCGAGAACACAACTATAATCCATTTCTAACTTCCGAATCATGATTTGCATCAATAATCCATACTATAACGATATCATTATCATAAATACACAAATTACATCAAACGCATAATAACCTTCAATTCAGCCCATACATTTACAACATCAATCCTGAATCATTAAAAACTCATTTCCAACCTAGAATTCATTACGACAACCACTAAAACACTAAGCGACATTAATGCGTTTTTTGTCATATAACATGACCCATTTTCGGCCAACATACCAACATGCACATATTGATAATTCTCACTCATTTCTTCACACTACAACAATTAACATACTACATAGGACTTAATTCATCACTTAAACACAACACAACACACACACACCTCACACGGCTATATGCTACACACACACCTTCACTCCAACATGCCATATCTCATGATTTTCATCCATTTTAACATACTACAACATACATACAACCTTTATAACACATAAAACATGATCAAATCTTACCTTTCTTCTTTCAACTCCACACTAAGCTAGGGTTTGCGATCTACACAACGGGTGATTGGATGACCCGAACAATGCTTCCACGCTACTTAGGGACCCCAAATTAGTGGATTTGCATCAACAAAATATTTTTAGAAAGGCTTGAATGGAAGTTGGTTTTTGGGAGGGCTTGGCCGAGAGCCTCTCTCTCTTGTTCTTCAACTTCTATTTTTTTGGCTGAGTGTTGGAATGAATTAAGATGACTAGTTGATCATCTTTTGTGCTTATATGGATATGGCACAAGTGTCCTTGGCCCACACCATGTGTTGGAGCAATAAAAATTGAACACAATTTGTGTGGGCCATTTCCAAATACCACACGGCCAAGGGCCAATTTTTTGCATGATTTGCAAGTTCCAATTATATCACTTTTGGTCCCAAATTTTCCTAAGTGTCCTATGCAACAAATTCATGAACAACTTATGTCTCAAAATAAAATCGAAGGTCCAAAGTATCGACTTTGCATCCCGAAATGGTTTGGTCCCTAACTTATCATAATTAATCCGGATTGTTCCAATGTACGAAATACGGGATATAACAATGTGATCTTGATATGGTTTCTTGAATTTATGAAAATGAAATTGTAAACGTATGTATTGTTGACATAATTTATGAATGTGGAAGAAGGAAATGTGTTAGTGTTGTTCTTGGGTTTGGGAGTGATTTCGGGTGAGTTGGAGTTTTGTTCGGGTTGTTTGAAATATTCTATGAATCGTTTAAAGCATTCTCGAATATTGTTTGAATGGGTTCGTATTAGTAATTGAATGTATGAATGGTTATGTTGATTTGAATGCAAGCAGTCGAATTGAATATAATGAAATGTTGGAGTATGCGAGAAAGAGTTACTAATGTTAGAATGCGTCGGGATTGATTATTGATATTGCTATTATGTTTGTTGGTATTGTTGGTAATGATTTGGCCGAGTTAAATTCTCGGGGATGTCCAATTTATGGGGAAATCTTTGTCGAAATTTTTGTAGAAAAAGTAATGGTTTGGAATTGGATTCTTAGATGTTTATGGCTAATGTTCGACGCCTATTGATGTTATTATAGATCGTGAGAATTCGAGACGTAAGTTCGGAGTAGCTTAGGAAGCGGCTAAGGTATGTAAGCTTAACCCTTCTTTCTTTGGCATGTCTTAGTGAAAAGTAAGTTATGACACGTACCCCGAGGAAATTCTACTCTTGTGATCCGAGCATGATTATGATCCTTATGTGTTTCTTGTCATTCACATTCCTAATGTACTCGAGATTATGATCTTTATGTTTTTCGCATGAATGGATTTCAAAGATTGTATAAAAGTTCGTTTTCGAGGAAGAGTTTGTTTCCTAAACAATTCCGAAAGTACGAACGTTTGTAACTTTCGCAGAAAGGCTCGGATCGCTTCGATTTGTTCGTAGAAAGTACTCCAGTGAATAGTATTTGTAACCTTCCGAGGCGGACTCGGATTGGTTTGGCATATGACCACGATCCCTATGGTTTTGCTAATACGTTATGATATATGCTATGTTTCCGAATAACGTCCGAAAGATATTTGATATAACTATGGTCCGATTTTCAAGTGACATTCCGTTTGGACTACTTCATCGAGTCTGTGACTCTGCTCGTGCATGCCTCAATGCATCTTTCACCGAGTCCCGGGCCGGGTACGCATTCGTGCAACTTCTCTGCATTGTTCACCGAGTCCCTCACTAGAGGGTCGGGTACGCTATATATATATATATATATATATATATGTATGATGATATGATGATGTGATGAGATGGGGATGGCGGCCCGGATGGCATACCGAGTCCCTTGCTAGCGGGCCCGGGACACGCTATTCACCGAGTCCCTCACTAGAGGGCCGGGCACGGTATGTATATATATATGTATATCTGCATGCATACATGATTATGATTATGATATGATTTTACTCACCGAGTCCCTCACTAGAGGGCGGGTACGGTATATATGTACGATGATATGATGACACGGTTATGATTTGATTTTACTTACCGATATATGTCTATGCATGATAAATGTTTTGAAAGGCAAGTCTTCCGATTTCTCTATACTCTTTACTTCAGTATGATCCCGCTTATTGTATTTCATGCTTTACATACTCAGTACATATTCCGTATTGAACCCCTTTCTTCGGGGGCTGCGTTTCATGCCGCGTGTACACTCGGTAGTGAAGATATTAGTAGAAGATGTCCCGCCGGGATTGGCGAGCTCCGGTTGCTCGGAGTTTGCGAGTCAAAGAGTCAAAGAATTATGTTATGGTATCATGTTCTGTGTTAGAGACTTTGTAGACAGTGTCGTGGGTATAATATGTCGGTTATGTAAGCGACTATGTAAGCCGATGTGTTATTATGCATTGTATTATAAGTTCCATATGTTTCTATATGATACAGATTTTCTTTGGTTCGAGAAAGGTAAAAAGCATGTTATTTTTCGAGAAAACTTTCGGTATGTATTTATGTTACGATTTGAGAGCCAGCGTGATTATGAGTAGAATGTGAGTCAGCGGGTTCGCTCGACCCTAAATAAGGGTCGGGTGCCCATCGCGCCTTAACAGAAATTAGGGTGTGACATATGCTTTCTCACTACTCTGCTCGTGCGAGCTGTTATCATTTCTATTCACCGAGTCCCGGGCCGGGTATGTATTCGTGCACAGACTATTGCATTGTTCACCGAGTCCCTCATTAGAGGGCCGAGTACGGTATATATGTATATATGATGATATGATGGTATGGGGATGCTGGCCAGGACGGCATATGATGATTCTATCCACCGAGTCCCGAAAGGGCCGAGTACGTTATTCACCGAGTCCCTCACTGTAGGCCGGGTACGTATATATATATATATATATATATATATATATATATATATATATATATATATATATGCATATGATGGCATGATGATTTTACTTACCGAGTCCCTCACTGTAGGCCGGGTACGGTATATATATACGATTATATGATGGCTATGCATGATAATTATATGATCTCATTCACCGAGTCCCTCACTGGAGGGCCGAGTACGGTATGTATATATGATGAGATGATGATACGATATTGACATGCATGATATATGATTCAAAGGCAAGTCTTACGGATTTTCGGATCTTATACTTGTTTCGTAATCCCTACTCCGATTATGATTCGTTTAATGTATTTCATGCTTTACATGCTCGGTACATATTCCGTGCGACCCCTTTCTTCGGGGTGCGTTTCATGCGCGCGGTACGTACGGATGAGTAGATGATGTTACGAGAAGATGTTCCATTTGGATTGGCGAGCTCCATTTCTTTCGGAGTGTTGCCGAGTCGAGTACTTTTGTTATGGTATCCGGAGCTATGTTAGAGACTTTGCGAACAAGTGTTGCGTGTATGATATGTTAGTTTTGTAGTCGGCTCGTAAGCTGACGTATTATTATGCGTTGTGTTACAAGTTTCATATGTATACAGGTTTTCCTTGATTTGAAAAGATGAAAAACATGTTTGATTTTCGAAAAACTTTCATTACATATGTATGTTATGATTTAAGGGCCCAGTATGATTATGAGTATAACGAAAGTCAGCGGGTTCGCTCGGCCCTAAGTAAGGGTCGGGTGCCCATCAAGCCCTATCAAAAATTAGGGTGTGACAAGAGGTGCTCGTTACTGACTAACTTCTCGGAGATCATTCCGGGAAGGATTGGGGACACGGTGAGTCTTAGCACGACATTCCACCCTCGAGGCCCGACGGACGAGTCGAGCGTACTATTCAGACACTAGGAGATATGTTGTGGGCATGTGTTATTGACTTTAGAGGCAGCTGGGATGATCATCTGCCACTTATTGAGTTTGACTATAATAATAGCTACCATTCTAGCATCCAGATGGCACCGTATGAGGCTCTGTATGGCAGAAAGTGCGCAGTCACCTATTGGCTGGTTTAATATTGGAGAGACTAAGTTAATCGGCCCGGATATGATTCAGCAAGTCATTGATAAGGTAAAACTTATTCGGGAAAGGTTATTAGCGGCTCAGAGTCGACAGAAGTCATATGCAGATAATCGACGTCGACACTTAGAGTTCCGGATTGGCGATTGGGTATTCTTGAAGGTGTCACCCATGAAGGGTGTAATGAGATTCGACAAGAAGGGGAAGCTCAGCCCGAGGTATATTGGGCCTTATCAGATTGTTCGTAAGGTAGGTAAGGTTGCCTACAAATTAGGCATTCATCTGATTTGGAAGCAGTGCATCCCGTCTTGCACGTGTCGATGCTTCGCAAATGTATTAATGACTTAGAGTATTTCCCGTGGATGATGTCCAGGTACCGGAGGGGTTGTCTTATGAGGAGGACCCTATAGCTATACTTGATCGTTAAGTTAGAAGGTTGCGTACTAAGGACGTGACTTCCGTCAAGGTATTGTGGCGAAATAATAATCGGGAAGAGACTCCCCCGAAGTCTTTGTAAGACCTTATGAGACTAGTTTAACATTCGAGGACGAATGTTCTAAAGGGGGGAAGGATGTTATGCCCCGTATTTTTATACGACGGATTATTCGTAAGTTAATCGACATAAGTCCAAGGACAAGATTATTTCGGGATACGAAACAAGGACTTTTAATCCCCGATTTTAATTAGTGCACGATTTCCTTATAAATTTCAAACAACATGGAAATATTAGTGGAGATTTGGGATTAATTAACCATGATTTGATTATTAAGTGGGGATTAGAGATTAATTAATATTAATTGTCACGACCCAACCCCGTAGGCCGTGACTAGTGTCCGAATTAGACACTCATACGTACCTGACACTCAGAACTAGCATACTATGGTTGCATGGATACAAATAAACACAGATAGTCTCAGATTATCGCATAATAGCCAACATCTGTCACAAAAGCCGGCGAGGCTGTCGTAATGTACATAGTATACCAAAATGCGCATAGGCGGCCGGCAAGGCTGCCACGGCGGATAAGACCGCCCAAACAGAAAACGTACGAATACATCTGTACAGGAGCAACCATAACCCACATACATGTCTACAGACCTCTAAGCAGAGCAAAAGAAACATATGACGGGACAGGGCTCCGCCGTACCCCTGAACGAATATATACATATGCAACAGAAAAGTATATATATACCAAAATATAGGCTCCGGACGAAGGATCACTCCCAGAAAGCAGAACGGGTGTCCTAGGCGGGTGGATCACCAAGCTGAGCGTCTGTACCTGCGGGCATGAAACGCAGCCCCCGAAGAAAGGGGGTCAGTACGGAATATGTACTGAGTATGCGAAGCAAGAAAATATAATAACCGGATCATAATCGAACAGAAGATACAGAAAATAAGTACAATATGCAAAATGTTAAAACATTTAGTTTAAAAACATAATGTTATGACCCGCATTTCGTACGTTTGGATAATTCAGGACAATTGCTAGAAGTTAAAGGCAAGACTACTTCCAAAATTATTTCAATGCACAAGTTGTTTATGAGTATTGTTTATGAATATTATTAGTAGGGAAATATTGGAAAAGGCTAAGGATAAAAAAAGGGAAATTCGCAAAGTGGTTCAAGGTAATATTATGGAAGCCTAGGGGCAAAATGGAAATTTCACAAAAATTATCTTGAAATTTCTAGAACAAGCCAAGGCTTGGCCTTGTGTGTGTAAGTATATGTGGGTCCCACTCTTACATGGACCAAAGTTTATGAAAGAAGACAAGTGGTCATCTTGTTTTAATTTAAGGAAATTTCAAGAAAAAGGAAGAAATTTCTAGAGAAAGGGAGGAGAAGACATGTGGTCAATTAGTAATATATATATATATATATATATATGGACCAAAGTGTATAAGGCAAGACATTAGTCATCTTTGATGAAAAAAAAAAAAGAAAGAAGAAAGAGAGAAAAGAAAAGAAATCTCTAGCAAAATGGAGAAAGAGTGCATGTGCCCCTCACATGCTTGTGGGAACTATATATATATAAGAGGGAGCTTACCAAGCAAGACATAATTGTCATGAAAATTCAAGAAAAAATTGGAAGAGCAAAGCCAAGGGTCATTCGGCCATGGCTAGAAAAATTTGCTCCATGGAGTTGGTGAAGAAAAATTATTTTCTTCTTGCATTTCAAGTAATTGGAAGGTCCTCTACAACATGGAAGAATTGTTGGAATAGGGAAATCATTCATTTGGACAAATTCATGACCTTAACCAAGAGGAAACTTGAAGGGAAAAAGGGTAAGAACTAATCTTCTTTTATGTGCTATAGATGAATTGTGAATATTGTAGCATGTAGAAAAGAATGTAACTCATGAAATATGCATGTGTGTGGTGTGGCGAATGGGTGTGTGTGTGTGGAAAAATGGATTGAATTTATTTAGTAGTTTGATTATTGTTGTGTTGTGGATTCCATGATATTTAATGAAGGTTTGGCAACTTGGGAGTGAATTTGTGGTTGTGGCCGAGTAGGTGGGGCATTGTATGGAAGGAATGAATTAATTTTACTTAGTATTCTAATTGTTGTTGTAATAGATTTTATGATATTAAATGAAGATTTAGTAGTTTAAAGCGAAATGGAGGTCGTTTGTGATTATTGGAGGAGTTAGTGTAATAATCGTATGGTTTCTCATATTTGTAGGAATGATATTACTAATGTGTAAATTGTAAATATAATTTATGAAATTGGAAATGAGATATGTGTTGGAAGATAGTAAGTTGGTTGTTGCGATTAAATTTGAAAGAAGGAATTAGGTTGTTATTATTCTTATTGAATGGAAAGGTGTCGGGTGAAGTAGCATGACGATTGAGTCATTTGAATATTATGCGTATTGAATTGAATACGAATGAAATGTCATTGGATTGTAAGACAAGGTTGTTAATGTTAGAGTGTGTTTTGGATTAATTGTTGTCGTTGTTGGCAAGATTGTTGATATTATTGTTGATAGTTTGGCCGGGTTGAATTCCCGGATTTGTTGTTGATTAAAATTGGCCGAGTTAGATTCTCCGGACGGTATAATTACTGTAGAGATCTTCGAAATTTCGGCAGACCATAAGTAAATGTGTTTGAAGGATCGAGACGAGTATAGGGTGATGAATCTAATGATTTCGTCAATTTTCTTGAATGTAGACCAACAAGTTTGGACGGATAAGCGTAGCTAGTAAGGCGCGGCACAGGTATGTTAAGGCTACGCCCTTTCTTTCCATGGCATGATTCATACGTGAGACGTGTTAAAAGCTTCCATAACGTTCTCATTTTCAAACATTAGAAGTAATGGTTCTAAGGCATGATTTCCTTCTCAAAAGTTTGCAAATGTTTTCCAAAATATTCATTTTTCTCCAAAAACCAAGTTTGATGATTTTGAAAGCTTTTATGACTAAAACGACGAACATGATTTTATTATGACAAGGATGATGCTAGATATGAGAAAATGTCTATGACGAATACGTCAAGGATATGTTCTTACCATGAACATGACGATATGGAATGTTAAGCTATTTCTTGGATAATGACTATTTTTTTAAAAGGTTCCAAAGTATATGAAACGATATGTTATGATCCTGTTTTATGTTTCCCGTGAAGTTACTCTTCATTGATAGTCTCGCCTTATTGTCCTAGTTCCTTCAAGGTGAGGCAAAACGCCCATGGTTATTCCATAACATCATCGGAGGTTACCGACCTTATGTCACTCCGATAGGTACATGACTTTCCTTGGGCTCTCATGCATGCTAAATATGTACATGGGGGGAGGGAGGGGATACATGGGGATATGGGAAAGGGACACATGTTGCGCTACAGGCACGTTGCCACACGGTCGGTGGCGTTATCATCCGGACGCGGGATGCCGGATGCGGGATATATGGGTGAGCCGACGTATTTCGGCGCTATGTGGGTGAGCCGACTTGTTCGGCGCTATGACATGATATGACCAGATAAGCATGCATGGCATCCGCCCTCAGAGGCATTCACATGTACAGGTTACAGCTTTACATGATATGATCCATACGTACAGGTTACAGCTTTACATGTGACATGTTCCATATGTACAGCTTACTCCCTTACACATGATATGTCTCATATGTACAGGTTACTCTTCTTCCTCATGATATGTTCTATGTTTTTATATGGATATTATTCATATGTATACTCCTTACTACGTTATTTGTTCATGCCTTACATACTCAGTACATTGCTCGTACTGACGCCCCTTTTCGTGAGCGCTGCGTTCCATGCCGCGCAGGAATACCCAGATGAGTAGAAGCCAGTACAAAAGACGTTCCAGCGGAGTTGGCAGACTCCATTTATTCTGGAGTCCTGTCGAGTCAGAGTATGTGTGCTGTGCAGTTGTTCGAAGTTAGAGACTTTGCAGACAGAGTCGTGGGTCTAGAGTGTCAGTTTTGAAAATGGCTCCACAAGCCGATGTGCTTTTATTGTACATTAGGTTACAGAGTCCTTACGCTTACAGAATGTGTTTAATTTGAGAAACGACAAAAAGATTTTGGAAGTTTTACCATGTATTTTATTTTTGATTGATCTAAGAATCCAAAGAAAGTATGTATGTAATAAGAGTCAGCGGGTTCGCTCGGCTCCAAATATGGGGTCGGGTGCCCATCACACCCTAGTAAGATCTGGGTGTGACAAAGTGGTATCAGAGCAGGTCGGTCTAAGGGTTGTCTGCAAAGTCGTGTCCGGTAGAGTCCTGTTTATGGGTGTGAAGTCGGCCACATTTATAAACAGAAGCCGCGGGGCATCTAGGAATTGTTGACCTTCCTTCGTTCTAAGATCGTGCGATAGAGCCAAGTCATAAGAAAATGAAGTTCCTTATATAAGCCAGACGTACGACAGAAGAAGGCAAACGATGCTATGGGAGGCCATAGAGGTAAGTCCTAACGTAATTATTCTGTTACCTGAAACTGGAAGCACTGGATCACTGGAATGTGTCATAAGGCTGTATGTTCTGCGAGGTGTTATCGATATTTGCGACGCACAGATTTGGGATAGTAGGCATGGTAAAGGAGATCCTGCCAGAATGGATTTGTCAAACAGGAAGGGGCGTGGAAAGGAAATACGGTACATAGGCAATAAGTGAGATGCGTCGTTTCAAGAAAGGTTATGGATTTGGCATGACAATGAAGGTGCGATCACTACCCTCGGGAATCTGGAGGGCCAGGACAAGAAGTAGTCATACACACAGGTGGAAGGTGAACATTTGGAACTGAAAGGGGCAAAATAGTAATTACAAAAGAAAGGACGTGTTACGAAAATGTTTCGAGAATCGGTAAGACTTCGACTTGCTCCGAGAACATGTAATAAAGGTCATACGAGGAAGTGGACGCGATTATATCGGCATTGAGGCACCGGATTCCACCAAAGTTTCGAGGTTAAACGTGCTCAGGTGGGAGCAATTCTATGATGGGTGACCCCCTGGGAAGTACGCGAGAAATTCGATATATTCAGACCTAAGAGACAAATGAGAAGTTAGGGTAGCCTAAGGGAAACTAGAGCATATGGGATAGTTGGAGACCATAAGAAGACGCGTAGGACGAGGCAGGCTAGACTGGAGAAAAGACAGAAAGTGCATCACAGCCCTGGAATTAGAATAGGTTTGAACAGCGTTTGGAAGTAGTTCGTGGGTTAGTTGATAGTAACTATATATACATATATATATGAAGGTGTAGGATACCCCATATATGATTGTATCGGTGGACATGTGAGTCCCAGCAATCGAAGCTACGATATAAAAAGTTATCAAACGAGTAAGGGTGCCGAAGTTCGAGAGACAGCAAGAGTGAATGGTACAAGTGTTGCAAAGTAAGCTGTTATTATTTCACTATAGGTGGCGATTGGAAATTTTAGTATAACGATATTTGGAAAAGAGAGAGAGTGAGTAGATGGAAAATGAAGAGATTAAACTGTCGAAAGGGGGAGAAAGGTAAGGAACCTCAGTGAGTGAAGCTCCCGAGAAAAACTACCGGCAAAACACGAGGCTATTGGGGAAAGGACTCGAAATAAGCATGTGAAAAGGGGATAGAGTGTGGTAAAAGAAGACAGGAGAGGAATGTATGGGATTCGAGAACTAATGGCAATAAGTGAGGCTAAACGAATAGTAACCGCGACAAGGAAATGTGAAGTAAGAGAAGGAATGATTAGGTTTAGTGACGATGTTATAAGACTTCGGTATTGAAGGGTATATGAAGGTAATGGATCGACATTGTCGAGTGGAAGTTGAAGGTGTGGAATAAGAATTCATGTGAGGTCTGAGGGATTTGATCTTAGCGGAAATAAAATAAAATGGAGGGAACGTGCATAGGAGACCGCTCGGTTATAGCATCGTAAAGATAGTTAATGACCCGATGAATAAGGATGAAGGAAGTAAAAATTGTAAGGATTCTGTGCTAAGAATAAAAGTAGCGGAACACTTGCGAAATATGGACGTACAACTACAGCACAGACGCGCAGTTAAAGAGGAATTATGAGTAAGTGAGTTAAGCAAGTGAAAGGACGAATAGTGGACGAAAGAGTATGGAAAAGGGGACAAAATGATGACATAGGCAGAAAGTAAAAGAAGAACTTGGGATAAGAAGTTTCGATATGTTATGTGCAGAGTTGGAAAGAGAAATGAGTAATAAGGTATAAACGAAGACTTCATAAAAGGACTGTTGGCATATAACGAACCCCCCCCCCCCCCCCCGAGGTGCTATGAGACCCCATAAGATCAGTTGAACATTCGAGGACGAATGTTCTAAAGGGGGGGAGGATGTTATGACCCGCATTTCGTACGTTTGGATAATTCGGGACAATTGCGAGAAGTTAAAGGCAAGACTACTTCAAAAATTATTTCAATGAACAAGTTGTTTATGAGTATTGTTTATGAATATTATTAGTAGGGAAATATTGGAAAAGGCTAAGGATAAAAAAGGAAAATTCGCAAAGTGGTTCATGGTAATATTATGGAAACCTAGGGGCAAAATGGAAATTTCACAAAAATTGTCTTGAAATTTCTAGACCAAGCCAAGGCTTGGCCTTGTGTGTGTAAGTATATGTAGGTCCCACTCTTACATGGACCAAAGTTTATGAAAGAAGACAAGTGGTCATCTTGTTTTAATTTAAGGAAATTTCAAGAAAAAGGAAGAAATTTCTAGAGAAAGGAGGAGAAGACATGTGGTCAATTAGTAATATATATATATATATATATATATATATATATATATATATATATATATATATATATATATATATATATATGGACCAAAGTGTATAAGGCAAGACATTAGTCATCTTTGATGAAAAAAAAAAAAAGAAAGAAGAAAGAGAGAAAAGAAAAGAAATCTCTAGCAAAATGGAGAAAGAGTGCATGTGCCCCTCACGTGCTTGTGGGACCTATATATATATAAGAGGGAGCTTACCAAGCAAGACATAATTGTCATGAAAATTCAAGAAAAAATTGGAAGAGCAAAGCCAAGGGCCATTCGGCCATGGCTAGGAAAAATTTGCTCCATGGAGTTGGTGAAGAAAAATTATTTTCTTCTTGCATTTCAAGTAATTGGAAGGTCCTCTACAACATGGAAGAATTGTTGGAACAGTGGAAATCATTCATTTGGACAAATTCATGACCTTAACCAAGAGGAAACTTGAAGGAAAAAGGGTAAGAACTAATCTTCTTTTATGTGCTATAGATGAATTGTGAATATTGTAGCATGTAGAAAAGAATGTAACTCATGAAATATGCATGTGTGTGGTGTGGCCGAATGGGGTGTGTGTGTGTGGAAAAATGGATTGAATTTATTTAGTAGTTTGATTATTGTTGTGTTGTGGATTCCATGATATTTAATGAAGGTTTGGCAACTTGGGAGTGAAGTTGTGGTTGTGGCGAGTGGGTGGGGCATTGTATGGAAGGAATGAATTAATTTTACTTAGTATTCTAATTGTTGTTGTAATAGATTTTATGATGTTAAATGAAGATTTAGTAGTTTAAAGCGAAATGGAGGTCGTTTGTCATTATTGGAGGAGTTAGTGTAATAATCGTATGGTTTCTCATATTTGTAGGAATGATATTACTAATGTGTAAATTGTAAATATAATTTATGAAATTGGAAATGAGATATGTGTTGGAAGATAGTAAGTTGGTTGTTGCGATTAAATTTGAAAGAAGGAATTAGGTTGTTATTATTCTTATTGAATGGAAAGGTGTCGGGTGAAGTAGCATGACGATTGAGTCATTTGAATATTATGCGAATTGAATTGAATACGAATGAAATGTCATTGGATTGTAAGACAAGGTTGTTAATGTTAGAGTGTGTTTTGGATTAATTGTTGTCGTTGTTGGCAAGATTGTTGATATTATTGTTGATAGTTTGGCCGGGTTGAATTCCGGATTTGTTGTTGATTAAAATTGGCCGAGTTAGATTCTCGGGACGGTATAATTACGGGGAGATCTTTGCACGAAATTACAGCGGACCATAAGTAAATGTGTTTGAAGGACTGAGACGAGTATAGGGTGATGAATCTAATGATTTCGTCAATTTTCTTGAATGTAGACCAACAAGTTTGGACGGATAAGCGTAGCTAGTAAGGCGCGGCACAGGTATGTTAAGGCTACGCCCTTTCTTTCCATGGCATGATTCATACGTGAGACGTGTTAAAAGCTTCCATAACGTTCTCATTTTCAAACGTTAGAAGTAATGGTTCTAAGGCATGATTTCCTTCTCAAAAGTTTGCAAATGTTTTCCAAAATATTCATTTTTCTCCAAAAACCAAGTTTGATGATTTTGAAAGCTTTTATGACTAAAACGACGAACATGATTTTATTATGACAAGGATGATGCTAGATATGAGAAAATGTCTATGACGAATACGTCAAGGATATGTTCTTACCATGAACATGACGATATGGAATGTTAAGCTATTTCTTGGATAATGACTATTTTTTTAAAAGGTTCCAAAGTATATGAAACGATATGTTATGATCTGTTTTATGTTTCCGTGAAGTTACTCTTCATTGATAGTCTCGCCTTATTGTCTAGTTCCTTGAGGTGAGGCAAAGCGCCCATGGTTATTCCATAACATCATCGGAGGTTACCGACCTTACGTCGCTCCGATAGGTACATGACTTTCCTTGGGCTCTCATGCATGCTAAATATGTACATGGGGGGAGGGAGGGGATACATGGGGATATGGGAAAGGGACACATGTTGCGCTACGGGCGCGTTGCCACAGTCGGTGGCGTTATCATCCGGACGCGGGATGCCGGGACGCGGGATATATGGGTGAGCCGACGTATTTCGGCGCTATGTGGGTGAGCCGACTTGTTCGGCGCTATGACATGATATGACCAGATAAGCATGCATGGCATCCGCCCTCAGAGGCATTCACATGTACAGGTTACAGCTTTACATGATATGATCCATACATACAGGTTACGACTTTACATGTGACATGTTCCATATGTACAGCTTACTCCCTTACACATGATATGTCTCATATGTACAGGTTACTCTTCTTCCTCATGATATGTTCTATGTTTTTATATGGATATTATTCATATGTATACTCCTTACTACGTTATTTGTTCATGCCTTACATACTCAGTACATTGCTCGTACGCGCCCCTTTCGTGGGCGGCTGCGTTCCATGCCGCGCGGTACACCCGGATGAGTAGAAAGCCGGTACAAAAGACGTTCCGGCGGAGTTGGGCGACTCCATTTATTCTGGAGTCCTGTCGAGTCAGAGTATGCGTCTTTGTGCAGTTGTTCGAAGTTAGAGACTTTGCAGACAGAGTCGTGGGTCTAGAGTGTCAGTTTTGAAAATGGCTCCACAAGCCGATGTGCTTTTATTGTACATTAGGTTACAGAGTCCTTACGCTTACAGATTGTGTTTAATTTGAGAAACGACAAAAGATTTTGGAAGTTTTACCATGTATTTTATTTTTGATTGATCTAAGAATCCAAAGAAAGTATGTATGTAATAAGAGTCGGCGGGTTCGCTCGGCTCCAAATATGGGGTCGGGTACCCATCACACCCTAGTAAGATCTGGGTGTGACACATAAATCATGCATGGGCTCTTAGAATGATGGTAGCCCGCCCGTCGATGGCGCCATACCACATCATACTCCAAAAGATTTCAGATCTCTGACACCTGACATATCATATCACATCATAAAGCCGTAACACCCCCTAACGCCAAATATACTCGGTGCCGGCCAAAGGGGACTCGGCGTGCGGAACACATCATACTCGGAATATATCAAAGTGCGCACGAACATAACCGGCCGGGACTCGGCGAAGGATACAACGAGAATGCACGAGCGAGTCGTGAGCAATCACATGCATAAAAATCATAATCATAAACTCATTAAATAAATAAGAAATCCATACTCGGGAGTTAAGGTGAAAGTAGTACTAAGTCTTTCCCAAAGGTCATTAAGGATAAACATAGAAAAGTCACGGGACCCACGGACGGGTGTCAACCTCATCCGAGCCCGCTTATGGAAGTTAGGGGATGTTATGTCTTATGGAATCCCCTACGAAAATTTCGGGGCGATCCGAGCTCGTCTACGAAAGTTACGAGCGTTCGTAGTTTCGGAATCTTTAAAAAAAAAAAAAAAATCCTTTATAAACTTTTTGAAATTCAATCAAATGAAAACATAAGAACCTTAGTTAGGCTACATTAAGAGAGTAAATCTTTGGGAGCGAATAAGATGCGCATGTGAGCTCGGATCTCGAGAATGGAGTTACCTCGAGACTCGTGTCATAGCCTAATTAACACTAGGACATGCCAAAAGAAAGAAAAGTTAGGCTTCACATACCTCGTCCGCTCTCAAGCTAAGCTAACCCTCAAGTCTCGGGCACACCAAGATCTACATAGCGCCGATATATCAAACATTAGCTATAAGCAATTAGGCATTTAATTCCAAACGAACACCAAATTCTACAGAAATTTGGGCAGCATTTCCTCTGTAAATACACCAACCCCGAGATTTCAACTCGGCCAATTTCATCAACAACAACACCAACAACCAAGCTACAACATCAACAATCAATTCAAAAATGCATTCTAACATTAAATACACTTCTTTATATGACTCAACAACATTCATAATATTCCAATATGCTCACTTCAAATACTCACATTCAAACCAACATCAACGTTTATACATTCGATTATTAATCCAAAACCATTCAAACAATATTCAAGGACGTTTTAAACAATTCACACAATTTTCCAAACAACCCAAACAAGGCTCTACTTCACCCAAAAATCAGCCCAAACCCGAGAACAATACCACACACCTTCTTCTCTTCCAAATTCATAAATTACACCAATAACCCACACATTAGCAATGCAATTTCCATAACTACAAAAATTACATAAAATTCACATTAACTTCCAAATCAACCCATAACCAACACAACATCACTTTGAGTCATTAAACTTGCATTTTTCATCATAGAGTCCATAACGACGACAACTAAAACGCTAACGACAATTTGTTCACTCCCAACTACACAAAGGGGGCCTATTCGGCCAACACCACTTTCACACATAAGGATGATTTTCATTCTTTTCTTCACACTACAACTATCAAAACATGCTATCTAGAATTAATTCATTACTATAAACACAACTTACACACACACGGCCAAACACCTTCCACACGGCCCAACTTCAACTTGGTTTCTATCATGAATTTCTTCCTTTTTAGCATGCTACAACACATATAAACCATTTATAACACATAAAACAAGATTAGAACTCACCTTTCTTCTTCAACTTCTCGACTTGTCTAAAGTAGTAGATAGGGAAAACGAGCAATCTAACACTTCCAATAACACTTCCACGTTAACAAGCACCCTTCAATTAGCAAGTTTTCTTGAAGAAATTATTTTTTTGGTGGCTTGATTCTTGTCTGGAATTTGCAAGTCTTGGCCGAATTTCTCCCTCTCTTTCTCTCTTCTTTTGTTTTCTCCAAGCTTCTTGAAAATTCTATGTGATGAAGGTGATGAAAATGATCCCTTAAGTCATCTTTTATTTTCAAATATTAGCCAACCATGTGGCCATGGCCCACCCCAAGGTGGCCGGCCACATGGGCCCTTATTTTTCCTTTTTTTTTTTTTTTTTTTGTGTGTTGAATTTTCAACTTTCCAAAAATAGAATACTTTCCAAAAATGGAATTTGACCCCAAGTATTTTCTTAACATTTCCGTGCCAATAAAACCATACACAACTTAAGCCTTTACAATATACAAAAGTCTCTACTTCATATCTCGGGATAGTCTTGTCCCCAACTTATCGTAGTTAACCTGGATTATCCCGACGTACAAAATACGGGATATAACATTAATCAAGTCATTAGTGCACTAAGTGGGCCCCACGAAAATGTGGCTGAATCTAATTGGCTCATGAATCTTAGTGGGACACATGTCATGGCTAGACACGTGTCACTTCCATGGGCAGCATATATATATATATAGGATTGATGACTAATGAATCAACTATGTATTCATTTCATCTTCTTCATTTTGTGAGCTTTAGAGAGAGAGAAAGGGAGTTCGGCCATGGTGGCGAACTTGAGCTTTTGGTTGATGATCCAAAATAATTTTTCCAAGGTAATTCAACCATTTGGAGGTCCATAGCAATGTGAGTTTGGTGGTTAGAGGCAGCAAGAACAAGTATTCTTTCAATTCACAAACTCTAGCCAAGTTGAGAAGTCAAGTGTTAAGGTAAGGTTTAATTTTCTTTTACATGTATTACGGGTGAGTTTGGATGCATTGTGAATATATAAAGGTGAATTGGATGTATAAAAATTATGTATTTTGATGTTGGAAAGTTGTCCAAGACGTAGGGGCTGTTTTGTGTGAAATAGTGAATTGATTCTATTTAGCATTCTTGGTTGTTGTTATCATGGATTTTATGATGAGAATGAAGGGATTTAATGGTTCAAGTTGGAGTTGTAATGGTTTGTGGGATGTTGTAAAAGTTGATATGTTGTTAGTATAGTTTCTTGCATTTAAATGGATAATGTTGTTAACGTGTGGTTGTTGGTATAGTTCATGAATTTGGATGAAAAGAATGTGTTATTGTTGTTCTTGTTGAGCTTGGAAGATTAATGGTAATTAAGATTATATGTTGTGTTGTGTGTTGGTTGGGCTGTTGTAAGGTTGTTTAGATGAAAATGTTGCGATGATGAATCATTAAGAGTAATTTGAACATGTAGTAGTAGTCGTATGTGGATTGTTATCGAATGTAGTGAATGTGGGCTATTTGGAATGTTGGACGGGCTGTCCGGAGTATTCTCGAGTCTTGTTTGAATAGTCTCGGGTTGGTACTTGAACGTATGATTATTGATGTTGGCTTGGTCGTATGTGGTTGGTTTGAATATAAAGGAAACGTCGTCTAATTATCTAGAAAGGAGTTACTAACATTAGAATACGTTCTGAATCTCCCCGTAGCTTAACCGTAGTTCTTGACGTCTTAATATAGGTTGAGGCACTATTAGGCAGCGTATATGTGTTGTGTTGCGAGTAAACGCTAAAGGTATGTAAAGCCTATCCCTTTTTTCTCTTGGCATGTCCTAGATGTAAGTAAGATAAGATATGAGCTTTGGGGTAATTCTATTCATGAGTTCCGAGCATGTTTTATGATTCTTACTCACTTCTTGATATTAGAATTCTTAAAATAGTTGAGCTACTGCCCTCGAGCTTTCTATATGATCGAGTAGTAAATGATACATGAAAGTTCCTATTCCTGAAAAGCTCTATAATGACTAATGACCATAACTTTTATAATTTGTCTCGTATTAATTTGATACATGTGTGATCACGAGGCGTTATTTGACATAGTTCGTAATGACATTCATAAAATCGAGGGTGACTATTATCCTGATACTCGAGCGTTGATCAGTCTACTTATCTATTGAGTCTCAAAAGATGATTTATATGCATATGGTTACTCACTACTTTGCTCGTACATACTGTTATTACATCTTTCACCGAGTCCCGGGCCGGGTATGTTATCGTGCACGGTTTCTGCATTGTTCACCGCGTCCCTCACTAGAGGGCCGGGTACGGTATATATATATATATATATATATATATATGATGATATGATGATATGATGATGTGATGATGGCGCCGAGCCCCATGATGGGCCGAGTATGATATATGACAGATTCACCGAGTCCATAATGGGCCGGATATGATATATGATATAGGCATGCATGATTTTATTTCATAAGACACAGGTACAGTGGTTCCTTGATTATCATATTTGCCTCCTGGAATCCCTACTTCAGTTATGATCTTTCTTACTGTATTTCATGCTTTATATACTCGGTACATATCTCGTGCGACCCCGCTTTCTTCGGAGGTCGCGTTTCATGCCGCAGGTACGGATACTCGCTTTGGTGACCACTTGACTTAGGGTTTCTACTAATTGTCTTAGAGTGCTCCGTTGTTCCGAGTCTAGACTTTTTACATCCTCTTACGATATATGTATATGTTTATTCTGGGGTACTGCGGGGCCCTGTCCCGTCATATGTTACGGTTGATACTCTTAGAGGTCTGTAGACATATGTGTGAGTTGTATATAGTTATTGTTCAGTTGTGTCTGTATGATTTATGTTTTGGGACGTTCCCATTCGTAGTGGCAGCCTTGTCGGCTTGCGTATGTAGATATGTTTTGGGATGTTGTATGTAGTGGCAGCCTTGTCGGCTTGCGTATATATAGTTGGGGCGTTCCCACATGTTATGATAGCCTTGCCGGCTTATGTGCGATATTATCTATTGGTAGTTGTGACTCCACAGGAGACAGGTTGTCTTGATATATATATATATATGCGACAGTTTTGAGACGACATCTTGCCTTTTTATATATGAGTTCCTTATCATGCTAGTTATGGACTGATTATAGCTAACAGGTGTGTATACGAGTGTCCAGCTCAGGCACTAGTCACGGCCTACGGGGTTGGGTCGTGACAAAGAGCTTATGGCTCGCCTATTTTATGCCACACACATGAAGGAACCGTGCAACATGTATTCGATTTAATTTCAAGATCAAAACAAATAAGTTACACGAAAATAAACGTAGTAACCATAAGAAAACATGGTAGAGGACGATGAAGCCTTAAAAAATTGGCATACAGATTACGAAACAGATGTAATTCGTTATGATAAGCAAACCTAAGGCGTCAACATTTCGCCTCAAATGAGTTAAGAAGATATAGTCGGGTAAATGGAAAATAAAAGAGTAGGGGTGGAAGTTTATTTTTAATAAACTTCCACCCTTTATTTTTTATAAACTTCTCCTCCCTCCCCCCCCCCCCCCCCACCCCCAGTTTTTAAGAGTTTTAAAATAGCCCTCTTCCTAATTTAAATCAAATAATGACTAAGTAATATAAATACATATATAACTAAATAAAATAGTTATTTAGGCTAATTAAAATTTAAAACTCGCAAATTTAAAATATTAGCTTCAAAACGAGCCTAATATTGATATAGTTTAGGAGGATATTCAAGGATGTGAAAAATGCAGTCAAAAGTAAACTGTAATTCATACGTCGTCTTAATTAACAATTTCCCGAGATAGATGGAACGGGATGTGTATTATTTATTTTCGGCTTACATTTATGAAAACAAATAACTCGTAATTTCTTTTAATTGTCAATTTTGACAGAATAATAATCAAACGTCAATTTTGTAATTTTCTTAGGATTTTAAAAATTTTAATTTTTTTTAAGGGCATCCTTACCCCGTCTTGGACTCGGGAAATATAAAAATTAAAATTTACGTTTTATGAGGTGAAAATTAGGTGTCAACAATTGACCCTTCGATGTTCAAGGATGGTGTCACGACCCAACCCCGTAGGCCGTGACTAGTGCCCGAGCTGGGCACCCATACGCTCGTTACCCAGATTCGGCATACCAGCGACTCATACATTATAAATATCAAACGTGGCTCCAAACCGATGCATACAACCATATATACTGCACAGAAGCCGGCAAGGCTGTCATGATATACATAACATATCAAAGCATACGGACACACACAAGGCCGCCACGGCGGGTGGGCCGCCCCAAACACCCCTTACTCAACGCGTCCGAACAAGCGCGCATAACCCACGTACGTGTCTACGGACCCTAAACAACGATGAGTCATATGACGGGACAGGGCCCCGCCGTACCCTTGAATACACAAATACATACGCACGGAAGAATATATACCACAATGTAGGCTCCGGAATAGAGGGAGCACTCCAACAGCAGAGTAGGTATCCTAGACTGATGGATCACGAATCGCGCGTACGCACTGCAACATGAACGCGGCCCCAGAAAGGGGTCGGTACTTAATATGTGCGAGTATGCAAAGCATAAAGTACAGAAAACGAGATCGTAACTGAAGCAAAGAGTACAGAAAGTGAGCACGATAACCGAATACCAAAGTACTCACATCTAACATACAAATCATACATAAGGGGTTCGGAAGACAAATAGGATAAAATGCATACCAAAATGCTTCGCTTTTCTTTTGAAAAACATTTACGCTCGTATATATGAAAAAATCAACCATATCATATAACAAATTAACCGAATCTTGAGGGACGCGGCCCGATCCATAAATAATACGATAATGCCGAGGAACGTACGACCCGATCCATATATAATATAATAACCATAAACATACCATAGCGCATTATGATCGATCATATGAGATGCCATTAACCGATGTGGGATTGGCCTAAACCAATGTGGGATTGGCCTAAACCAATGTGGAATTTTGCCTCATCACGGGTTTGCCCCACCATTGGGTTTGCCCCACCAAACTCGATACACACAAATCACATATTCCAGAATCCATACATATAGCATATAACATAGCATACATACACAGTACCCGACCGAAAGGGGCTCGGCGTACCGGACACATCATAACAGCATAATGCACATAATAACATAACCGGCCCGAGACTTGGTGAAAAATGTAACCACAGAATGCATGAACAGAATCGTGAGTGACCAAATACAGTTTAAAACATTTTCAAAGACTTAATGGTTTAATCAAAACGAACCGTCTTTTATAAGCCAAAACAATAGTCAAATCAGATTTTCTTCCGAATATCGCTCGGGGACATACCAAACCGAACTTCAGAAACCATAGTCACGTACCAAAATCATGTGCATAAGATCATTATCACAAACTTAAAAGGTAAGTAAACTGATCGTACTTGAAATCGGGATCATAGTCATATCATGTCCTTTCAAAAGTTGTCAGAAGTACATAAAGGAGAGTCGCGGGACCCACGAACGGGTGTCGACCCGAGCCGGGCCCGCCTATGGAAAACATAGTCATCATACATCATGGAATCATTTTTGAGCATATCGAAGCAATCCGGTTCTGTCGTCCGATTCTGTCTGTGAAAGTTACGGACTTTCGTAGTTTTCGGAATCATTTAGGAACAAAACTCTTTTAAGAACCAAACTTTTATGCAACTTTTGAAACTTAGTCATACAAAAGACATAGGGCCAATATTTCATCATATCATGCATACGAAGACCAAGAAACAAATAATAATCACAGACATGGTCGGATCGCGAGAGTAGAATTTCCTCGAGGCTCGTGTCATAGCCTATTTACGACTAAGGCATGCCAAAAAAAGGAAGGGCCAAGCTTTACATACCTCGTCTGCTCTCCGAGCTAATCCAAACTCCACCCTACGTCTCGGACTCCATGAGGTCTACATAACATCAATAAATGCCAATGTCAACTATAAGTATTTAAGAGTTCGTTTCCAAGCTAACACATAATTCTACAGAAATTTGGGCAGCATTTCCCCTGTAATTAGACCAACCCCGAAAATTTCACTCGGCCAAATCAACAACAACAACACCAACAACCAACCTACCAACATCAATAATCAATTCAAAACACATTCTAGCATTAAATACCCTTTCTACATAATCCAACAACATTCAATATATTCAATTTAACGGCTTACCTTCAAGCCAACATCAACGCTTATACATTCAAATACCAACCCGAACCCATGCCAACAATATTCAAAGACATCTTAAACAATTCATACAACATTTCAAACATTCCAAACAACATCCCAACTTACCCGAATTCCGCCCCAAACCCGAGAACAACATCCATAGCCCATTCCTAACTTCTGAATCTTGATTTGCACCAACAATTCACATTCAAACAATGTCGTTTTCATAAATATACCATTTACATCAAATACACAATGACCTCCAAATCAGCCCGCAACACTCACAATATCAATTTGAGTCATTAAACTTTTGTCGCCAACATAGAATTCATAACGATGACAACTAAAACACTAAGTAGAATTACTTCATTCTTTGTCACACAATATGACCCATATTCGGCCACCACCTTACATAACTATATTGATGATTCTCATTCTTTTCTCCACTCTACAACAATCACAACATGCTAACTAAACTTTAATTCATCACTTCAATACAAAACAATCAACACACTCACACGGCCACACAAACCATGCACACGGCTCACTTCCCCATGCAATATTTCCATGAATTTCATCCATTTTAACACACTACAACATGCATACACCATTCATAACACATAAAACGAGACTAAATCTTACCTTTCTTCTTCAACTTCACAATTAGGCTAGGGTTTCCGATTAACACAACGGATGGTTTGATGACCCAAACAACACTTCCACGCTACTTAGGGACCTCCAATTAGTGGATTTGCATCAAAGAAATATTTTTGGGATGGCTTGTTTTGGACTTCAATTTTCAAGGGCTTGGCCGAGAGCCTCTCTTTGTTCTTCAAATTCTTGCTCTTTTTTTTTTCTAAGTATAGAAATGAGAAAAGATGACTACTTGATCATCTTTTAAGCTTATATGTGTATGATACAAGTGTCCATGGCCCACACATGCGTTGGACCAATTAAAATTGGCCACAACATGTGTGGGACCATTTACAATGCCACACGGCCAAGGGCCAAAAAATGCATGATTTCCAACTTCCAACAATTCCACTTTTGGTCCCAAATTTTCCTAGTTGTTTCATGCCAACAAATTCATGAACAATTTAGGTCCTAAAACAAAATCGAAGGTCAAAAGTCTCGACTTTGTATCCCGGAATGGTTTTGTCTCTAGCTTATCATAATATGCAAAAATGCGGGATATAACATCCTCCCCCCCTTTAGAACATTCGTCCTCGAATGTTAAACTAACCGTACGGGTCTTACAAACAGTCCGGGGGAGTTTCTTTTACAATCATCACATACAGCTTATACATCAATCATCATAACCAATTAAGGAGTCTAAATTACCTGTACCCGCGTCTGGTGGCGCCTCCTGATCCTGTCTATGGGGCAACGCATATAGGCGATTCGATGGACCGTTCAAAATGGCGGGGGCTCCGCCACGGCCTGCCACGACCTGTCGGGAGTCGGCGTGCCCGCCCATCGGGCGCATAGCTACGGAAGGGGAAGACGAACCCGCAGCTGACTCGATGGCGGGCCGCACCACCTGGACCGCTCCTGTACGGACACTCTCTCTTGAAATGACCCTGGCCGCCACAAGTAAAACAAGCACCCGTGGCACGATAACACTCTCCAGGGTGATGCCTCCCACAAAGAGGGAACACGAGAGGTCCGGGTGGCGTCGGGCCGGCCGAAACCTTCCCCGTCCCCCGCGAGCCCCAGCCACGGAGTGCAGCTTACTGCCTCAAAGTACCCCCGCACCATCTGGTCTCCAGTCGGGAGCCGCGGGGGTGTACTGTACGGGCCGGGAAGGGTGTTCCACAGGCTTCGCCGTCGAAGTTGCCTCGAGGCTCTAATACCCGGCGGATCTAGCCTGCCGGCCCCCATCATAATCCCTATCGGACGGCCGACGCCCCGCGTCGCTCCTCCATACCCTGGGCATGTGCCTGAATCCGTGCGATGTCCATCCCCGGCGGGTCGCCATCACCGTACAAGCGTCAAGCCAGGGTAATCATCCGCCCCCATCACAAATCGGTGCATCCGATCCGTCATATCGCCTACATAGGCAGACAGTGATATCCGGCCAACAAATCAAACTCCAAACCGTACTCCCGGACGCTCCCCTGCGCCCAATGCGGGGAATGCCGTCTACTCCCCGACTAAGAGTTCGGCGTAAATGGCCAAGAAAGGTCTTCCAGAACTCGCCCATACTTTGGCCGGAGGGGCACCCTCGCCCCCTCCGGACAACATCCGGGGACTCGTGCAGGTTAGCCACCACGTCATGCAATCGGTAGGATTCCCATCTCGACCGACTCGTCTCGGAAGCACTAATCAATCGCGATTGACGGCTGTCGTCGTCGGATGAACTCCGAGGGTCCTGCGGGCTTTGACCCGAAAAACTCGCGGGCCACAAAGTGAAAATCACGAGCCCTGCGACCGTCATATCTATCCGCGCGATCACCCCCGATCCGTGCACCGTGAACTGGGCCGCCATCAATTCGGTCAATAACCGGACCGCATCTCGCATCGCCCGATCCTCCGCCCCTGGCTGAGGAGCCGGAGGCTCGGGTACTCGAACCCCTGGAGCTGGCGGGGGAGCCGCCCCATGACCTGCAGTTGTCGCTGCTCCAAACCCCTCGAATATTGGCGGTGTAGCAGGACTAGTCGTCGGAGGCACAATCTCCGGCTCAAGCTGGGCACGGGCCCTAGTAGCTATGCGGGCCGGTGGTCTCGGTCTGTTCTTCAGACTTGCCCCACGGGCACTGTGGCCTTCCTCGGAGGCATCGGCTCGAAAACATAACATTTCATCAGAGAAGAGTCATCCTGATAACACAGCTCTATCGCACGATCTAAGATCAGAAGGAAAGATAACATCCTAAATGTCTTGTAGCCTCCTGTTTATAGATGTGGTGCACAACACACCGATAAACAAGACTCTACGAGACACGGTCTGTAGACATTCCGTGTTATATCCCGTATTTTGTACATTGGGGCAATTCGGTTTAACTATGATAAGTTAGGGCCAAAACCATTCCGGGATACAAAGTCGAGACTTTTGACCTTCGATTTGATTTTGAGACATAAGTTGTTCATGAATTTGTTGGCATGGAACAATTAGGAAAATTAGGACCAAAATTGGAATTATTGGAAGTTGAAAATCATGCATTTTTCCCTTGCCTTGGCCGTGTGGCTTTGAAGAATGCCCACACAATTTGTGGACAATTTTAATTGGTCCAACACATGTGTGGGCCAAGGAAACTTGTGTCATTCATATAATAGCACAAAAGATGACTTCTAAGTCATCTCTTTTCATTTCCAACACTTAGAAAAAATAAGAAGTTGAAGAACAACACCTTGAACCTCTCGGCCAAGAAGAGGAAAAATCAAGTAAAAAATTAGCCATCCCAAAATTATTTCGTTGATGCAAATCCACTAACTTTAGGTCCCTAAGTAACGTGGAAGTGTTATTCGGGTCATCCAACCATCCGTTTTCATCCTTGCAAACCCTAGCCTAGTGTGGAGTTAAGGAAGAAAGGTAAGATTTGATCTTTTTTTATGTGTTATAAATGGTGTATGCATGTTGTAGTATGTTAATATGGATGAAAATCATGAAATAGAGTATGTTGAAGTTGAGGCCATGTGTATGAGGTTTGGCCGTGTGATGTGTGTGTTGTGTTTAAGTGATGAGTTAAGTTCTATGTAGCATGTTTAGTTGTGTAGTGTGAAGAAAAGAATGAGAATCATCAACATGCATGTAGGAGGTGTTGGCCGAATGTAGGCCATTTATGTGACAAGAAATGAATTAATATCGCTTAGTGTTTTAGTTGTTGTCGTTGTGAATTCCATGATAAGAATGAGAGTTTAATGACTCAAATTGATGTTGTAATTGTTGCGGACTGATTTGGAGGTTATTGTACATTTGATGTAACTTGTATAATTATGAGAATGACATTGTTAGAATGTGAATTGCTGGTGCAAATCATGATTTGGAAATGAGGAATGTGTTATAGTTGAGGCTCTCGGGTTTGGGCAGTTTTCGGGTGAGTGGGAGTATTATTTGGAATGTTTGAAATGTTGTATGAATTGTTTGAAATGTCTTTGAATATTGTTGGTATGGGTTCGGGTTAGTATTTGAATGTATAAGCGTTGATGTTGGCTTGAAGGTAAGCCGTTGAATTGAATATATTGAAAGTTGTTGAATGATGAAAAAGAGAGTTATTAATGTTGTATTGCCTTTTGGATTGATTATTGATGTTGCTAGGTTGGTTGTTGTTGTTGTTGTTGTTGATTTGGCCGAGTTAAATTCTCGGGGTTGGCCTATTACGGGGGAAATCTTTGCCCAAATTTCGTAGAATTAAGTGTTAGTTTGGAATTAAATGCCTAAACGTCCATAGCTAATGTTTGGCATATTATGACGTATTTGTAGACCTTGGGGAGCCCGAGGCGTAGGTTGACATTAGCTTGAGTTTGGAGTATCTTGGAGAGCGTTTGAGGTATGTAAAGCTCAATCCTTTCTTCTTTTGGCATGCCTTAGTTACAAGTAGGCTACGACACGAGCCTCGAGGAAATTCGATTCTCGCAATCCGAGCATGTTTATGACTCTTATTCGTTTCTTGGAATTCGTATGTTGATATGATGAAATATTGGCCTTTATGTCTTTGAAATATTTGATTTTCAACTTTTGCATAAAAAGTTTGGCTTTTACAGAATTTCGTAACTACGAACGCCCGTATCTTTCACAAAAAGGCTCGGATTGCCTCGATATGCTCGTAGGTGATTGTATGGTGTATGATGAGTATGTTTTTCATAGGCGGGCCCGACTCGGGTCGACACCCGTCCGTGGGTCCCGCGACTCTTCTTTTGTAATCCTGACGACTTTTGAAAGAATTTGATTTGGTTATTATTCCGATTTCTAAGTATGATCATTTTACATATCATTTAGGTCTATGATAATGATTTTATGCATATGATTACTCACGACTCCGTTCGTGCATTCTGTTATATCTTTCGCCGAGTCCCGGGCCGGTTCTGTTGTCGTGCGCACTATGATATACTCCGGTGTTATGCTGTGTTTATGATTCACCGAGCACCTCGTTAGCGGGCCGGGTTCCGCCTATATTTGGTGTTATGCTGTGTATGGCATTATCTTTGTGATATGATGTGTGACGGGGATACGGAGATTTGAAACATTCTGGTGTTATGCTGTGTTATGGCGCCATCGACGGGCGGGCGACCATATTTTACGCCACATGCATGATTTGTATTTTGAAAGTAAACATTTTGATATTTTGGAAATGCATTTACTTTACGTACCACTATTTCGATTATGACTCAGATTTGTATACTATAATTTCTGCTTTGCATACTCAGTACATATTTCGCATCGACCCCGCTTTCTTCGAAATTGCGTTTCGCCGTGTACGGACGCACGATTTGGTGATCGCCGATCTAGGACACCCATTTCTGTTGTTTGGAGTGCTCCCTTTGTTCTGGAGCCTATACTTTGGTATACGCTCGTCCGTTGCATATGTATATATTTGTTCAGGGGTACGGCGGGGTCCTGTCCCGTCATATGATTCTGTTCGTCTGTTTAGAGGTCTGTGGACATGTATGTGGGTTATGCCCGTTACGTACGATTGTGTTTGTATGTTATATGTTCTGGGCGATCCCATTCGCCGTGGCAGCCTCGTCGGCTTGCATTTGTATATGTTTTGGGCCGTTACGCCATTTGATAGCCTTGTCGGCTTCCGATATATATATGGTTGTGTTTGAGATATGTTTGCGACAGTTTGATATAATCTGAGACAGCATTTGATATTTGTGTCAGTATAAGCCCTCTGTTTGTGATTCGAATTTGTGAATGTGTTTGGGTGCCCGGCTCACGGCACTAGTCACGGCCTACGGGGTTGGGTCGTGGACGAAGTGGTATCGAAGCGAGTTCGTCCTCGGAATGTCTACGAGACCGTGTCCGGTAGAGTCTTGTTTATCGGTGTGTTGTGCACCACATCTATAGCGAGGAAGCTACGGGGCATTTAGGATGTTATCTTTCCTTCGATCTTAGATCGTGCGATAGAGGCTGTGTTATCGGGATGACTTTTCTCGACGAAAAAATGTTATGTTTTCGGCGATGCCTCGAGGAAGGCTACGGCGCCCGAAGGGCAAGTCTACGAGTTGGTGAGACCAGCCGGGCCCGCGAGTTACTAGGGCCCGTGCTTTGCGCCCTGTGCCGGATATTGTGCCCGACGGCCGGTTCGGCTACACCGCCGGTACCGAGAGGGGCTTGGGCGGCGCAGTGCCGGTTTGGGCGGCTCCCCGCCGGCTCGAGGTTCGAGTGCCGCGCCTCCCGGCTCCCGGCCGGGGGCGGATGATGGGGCTATGCGCGAGGCGGTGGTTATTGAACCGATTGGTAGCGAGGCGCGAGCTCACGGGCTTGGAGTAGGGGGTGATCGGGGCGGCCGGCGTGACGGTTCGAGGGGCCGTGAGTTTCGACATGTAATCACCGAGTTTTCGGGTCGAAGCCCGCAGAGGACCCTAATGAGTTTATCAGACAGATGCTGTGTACATTACGGTTGATTAAGGTGACCGATCTCGAGTCTGTTGAGATGGCATCGTATCAGTTGCGGGATGTAGCCGCAAATTGGTATGAGTCCTGGGTATTGTCCAGAGGTGAGGGTGCCCCTCCAGCCGTATGGGACGAGTTTACTAAGGCCTTTCAGGCCCATTTTCTGCCTCCGAGAGGTACGGCGAGCCGAGTGGACGATTCTGCGGCCCAGCCCGGCGGGGCGGAGCGTCGGAGTACGATTTGGAGTTTGACTGTGGCTAGATATGCGTCCGCTTATGTAGGCGATATAGTGACGGATGCCTTAGGTATGTGATGGGGCCCTTGGATCGGTACATATGGTTGATAGTTGTTTGGTCTTTGCCCGGCCCGGAGTGTGAGTATTGCCGTATTCAAGCCCGTACCCGGGGTATGGAGGATCGGCTTCGGAGGGCGCCGGCCGTGGGGGCTTATGATAGGGGCCGGCCAAAGAGGGCCGGTCCGTGGGTGATACCGGGGATTTTCGAGGGCGCGGACCTCGGCGGCCCCGACGAGATATCCTCCCCGGCCCGGCCACGGGGCACGCCCCATAGCTCGCGGCCCCGGGAGAGATCGAGAGGGTGCGGGATATTCGGGAGCGAGCCGAGTTCCGGGTTTTCGAGGCTCACGGTTGGACGAGAGGGTCCGGCGGTCGGATGAGACCACCCAGACCTCCGTGTTCCCACTGTGGGAGACAACACCCTGGAGAGTGTTTTCGTGCCGGCGGTGCGTGCTTTACTTGTGGCCGTTAGGGCCATCTGATGAGAGATTGTCCGATTAGAGGTGGTGCAGGCGGCGCGGCTCGGTCTCGGGTCGGTCGGTGGTTTATCTTCATCCTCGGTAGCTATGCGCCACGGCGGGCGAGGGTATGCCGGCATCGGCGGGCCGCGGCGAGAGACGTGGTGGAGTTCCGATTCTAGCGGTCCTTCGAACCGCATTTATGCATTGGCCGGCGACGGGACCGGGGAGGCGTCGCCCTGAAAATGTCGTTACGGGTATATTGCGGTCTTCTCTCGAGATGTGTATGCCGATTGATCCGAGTTCTACTTTATCATATATTTCTCCCCTTGTTGCTAATAAAATTAGGATAGAGATACGAACCGATAGAGTTTTTTGAGGTAGCTACACCGGTAGGGGATTACATTATAGCCGGACGGAGTTTATAGAGATTGTTCGGTAATTATACGCGCGCATTGCGTAAGGCGGATCCGGTAGAGTTAGATATGAGCCGAGTTCGACGTGATTATGGGTATGGATTGGCTAGCTTCTTGTTATGCTAATGTTGTATTGTCAAAAGAAGATAGTCCGTTTCTAATTTCCGGGGGAACCGATTATAGAATGGGCGAGGTAATACGGCATCGCCGAGGGTAAGTTTATTTCATACCTCAAGGCAAGGAAAATGATCAGAAAGGGCTATATTTATCATCTGGTTCGGGTACATGATTTAGAGGCAGAGGCACCGACTCTTCAGTTAGTCCCCGTGGTTAATGAGTTTCTAGATGTATTCCCAGATGAGCTTTCAGGCCTTCCTCCCGAGTGGGAGATAGAGTTTGCTATTGATTTGTTGCCAGATACTCAGCCTATCTCTATTCCTCCGTACAGAATGGCACCTGCAGAATTGAAGGAATTGAAAGAGCGGAGAGATTTATTAGAGAAGGGCTTTATTTGGCCCGGTACATCACCCCGGGGAGCGCGGTATTGTTTATGAGAAAGAAGGATGGGTCGCTCGCGGATGTGCATTGATTATAGGCGGTGAATAAGGTAACCATCAAGAATAAATACCCTCGATATTGATGATTTGTTTGATCGGTTGCGGGGTGCGGGTGTTTCTCGAAGATAGACTGCGGTCGGAGCTATCATCAAGTACGGTACGAGAGGCGATATTCCTAAGACGGCATTCGGGACCCGATATGGGCATTATGAATTCGAGTGATGTCGTTTGGGCCGACAAATGCCCCAAAGCGGTATTTATGGACACGATGAATCGGGTATTCAGACCGTTCTTAGACATGTTCGTGATAGTATTTATTGATGACATCCTGGTTTATTCACGATCAGAAGCAGACCATGCAGAGCATTTAAGGACGGTACTTGGCACACTTCGGCACCAGAAATTATATGCTAAATTTTCTAAATGTGACGTGTGGGTTATGGGTATTCCTTTGCTCAGCCGTGTCTGTGTGATTTGTGACTTGGACGTCCCCCCTGCACTTTGATAGCCTTATCGACTTATATGTGATATTGGGATAGCGATATGTATGTTTGTACATTTGTGTGACTTCGGGTGACATCCCATTTTTCGTATGTATATGTTATATTGTATCTTGTGTAGGCTATTCATATGCTACTTCGATTAACGGGTGTGTACGGGTGCCCAACTCGGGCACTAGTCGCGGCCTACCGGGTTGGGTCGTGACAAGCTCAGAGTCGACAGAAATCATATGCAGATAATTGCCGTCGACATTTAGAGTTTCAGATTGGTGATTGGGTATTCCTTAAAGTGTCACCTATGAAAGGTGTTATGAGATTCGGCAAGAAAGAAAAGCTCGACCGAGATATATTGGGCCTTATCGGATTATTCATAAAATAGGCAATGTTGCCTATGAATTAGATCTGCCACCGATTTGGGAGAAAGACATCCGGTATTCCACGTCTCTATGCTTCGTAAATGTATTGGTGATCCTTTCGAATATTTCCTGTAGATGATATCCGAGTCACGGTAGGAGCTATCTTATGAAGAAGCGCCTATAGCCATATTGGATCGTCGGTAAGAAAGTTGCGGAATAAAGATGTGGCCTCTGTTAAGGTGCTATGGCGGAACAATAATCGGGGAAGAAATGACCACGGGAAGGAGGAGCGAGATGAAGAAGAAGTATCCTCACTTGTTTCGCTTGCCTACGGGTAATCTAATCCCTTACTTGACTATGTTGTTTGATCAATGAATTGTTGTGTTGGTTGTAAAAGAAACTCCCCCGAGCGCTTATAAGACCCCGTAAGGTCAATCTAACATTCGAGGACGAATGTTCTAAGGGGGGGGGGGAGGATGTTATATCCCGTATTTTGTACATTGGGGCAATTCGGTTTAACTATGATAAGTTAGGGCCAAAACCATTCCGGGATACAAAGTCGAGACTTTTGACCTTCGATTTGATTTTGAGACATAAGTTGTTCATGAATTTGTTGGCATGGAACAATTAGGAACCAAAATTGGAATTATTGGAAGTTGAAAATCATGCATTTTTCCCTTGCCTTGGCCGTGTGGCTTTGAAGCAGGCCCACACAATTTGTGGAAAATTTTAATTGGTCCAACACATGTGTGGGCCAAGGACACTTGTTCCATTCATATAATAGCACAAAAGATGACTTCTAAGTCATCTCTTTTCATTTCCAACACTTAGAAAAAATAAGAAGTTGAAGAACAACACCTTGAACCTCTCGGCCAAGAAGAGGAAAAATCAAGTCAAAAATTAGCCATCCCAAAATTATTTCGTTGATGCAAATCCACTAACTTGAGGTCCCTAAGTAACGTGGAAGTGTTATTCGGGTCATCCAACCATCCGTTTTCATCCTTGCGAACCCTAGCCTAGTGTGGAGTTAAGGAAGAAAGGTAAGATTTGATCTTGTTTTATGTGTTATAAATGGTGTATGCATGTTGTAGTATGTTAATATGGATGAAAATCATGAAATAGAGTATGTTGAAGTTGAGGCCATGTGTATGAGGTTTGGCCGTGTGATGTGTGTGTTGTGTTTAAGTGATCAGTTAAGTTCTATGTAGCATGTTTAGTTGTGTAGTGTGAAGAAAAGAATGAGAATCATCAACATGCATGTAGGAGGTGTTGGCCGAATGTAGGCCATTTATGTGACAAGAAATGAATTAATATCGCTTAGTGTTTTAGTTGTTGTCGTTGTGAATTCCATGATGAGAATGAGAGTTTAATGACTCAAATTGATGTTGTAACTGTTGCGGACTGATTTGGAGGTTATTGTACATTTGATGTAACTTGTATAATTATGAGAATGACATTGTTAGAATGTGAATTGCTGGTGCAAATCATGATTTGGAAATGAGGAATGTGTTATAGTTGAGGCTCTCGGATTTGGGCAGTTTTCGGGTGAGTGGGAGTATTATTTGGAATGTTTGAAATGTTGTATGAATTGTTTGAAA
>NC_081344.1:43935645-43947168 GCF_029784015.1 Lycium ferocissimum
CCACTATAAAATGTTCAGGATTGCGACACTAATAATATCCTTTACTATCCATGGACTGATGAGAAGAACTAGAATGACCATAATGCCCTCCATGACCTGAATGCATAGAATACAAACCTTGGGAGACTTTTCCCAAACTAGACATGCCACACTGTAGATATCCACTATTGTATCCTTATATAGCTGCATGAAATGACTTGTTAGATTGGGGGTGCTAACCCCTCCCTGAGTACCCTAGCTCCTAGGCGGAGCTCCACTTTAACCACTAAAGTGCCGGGCCCTCTTCCTAATCCTCAAATCCCTCACACTGAATCTTCACTATATCCTTGTTTTCATCTTCCACACACTTACATGAAGCCTTGGTAGTGGCAGCTTGAGAAGTACCCAAACGAATAGAAACAATCAGCCCCTTGACAAACATCCCGACTCTTTCAACCTTGGTGGGAAGAATTATTAATTCATGATGAGTTAAGGCATGAAGCCTCATTTTATACTCGGTAACCGACATACCATCCTATCATGGTCCTTTAAGCTCATCCCTCTTGTGCCCCATCACACTGCAGGAAACAAACTTTCCCTTAAGTCCATGAAAGTGGAAGTGACCCAGCAGGCCTACTGTCAATATAATCTCTCCACCACCACTTGGAAGTGGTAAGTCATTTAAAACGTAGTATAGTAAACTCTTTTAGACTCCACTAAATCCAAGTTATGAAACCTTTCATAACAACTGATAAGAAATAATACGCATCCTCACTTGGATACCCTGTATAAGTTGGATGATTTATCAACCTGAATCGTCCAAACATCTTTTTCTTCTAAACAAAAGAATAGTACGCTTGCTGGGTAGATAGGCTACAATACCTGGAAATACCCCCACCATCAAATAGACAGCTACAACAACAATTGGTTAAGCCCCTAGAGTCTTAAACCCTGGAGCAAGTACCTTATATGGAGTCTGACCTCTAACTTTGGTTTGTGAGCCATATGGGGACATGTAAAATGCCATTTTGAGCCATCCCCTCAAGAAATCCCAGTATACGAACCAATGTATCCTAAAGAAGTGTCGTATCAATAAAACTAGGTTGTGCTTGTGCTAGTCCATACTCATTTGCATGATCCGACTCATCCTCGTGAATCACCGTCAGATCAGAAGATACTACTCTAGCACGGCCCTGAGAAATAGTTAATTGTTGGTCCCTAGCAGGTGCTGCAACACGGGCTCTACCCGAAGCTTGCCCCAATCTCTACCTCGTGCAACTCCTCTAAAAAAGTGTACGGGTGCAAGTGTAGGATCCTGATATCTAGCCGAGGATGAACAAGTCCTCACCATCTGTGAGAGAATGAAAGAATGAAATTTATATTCAGATTGAGTCATGTACACTTGATAAGGAATGAAATAAGAGAAGTTTCCTAAATGTACTATAGCATCTCGAACACAGATACGAACGTCTTTGTACCAATCTTCAAGACTCTACTAGATATTACTCTTGTACTCATGAGACCGATGAACCAAAAGCTTTGATACCGTCATGATCCAAAATCCATAAGCTATGAAAGCGCCTTCCCTCAACTGGTATGTAAGCAAAAATTGATTATCAACCAATTAATTATGTTACTTAAGTGGAAAGTAAAGCGATAACACATATAAATCCGTGATTAAGTCTTTACAAATGATAAAAGTGCAAAAAAGGAAAACTTGTTAGAAATATGCCCTCAAGCCAATCACATAGCGATGTGACAGGGATATTTTTGTAACAAATATTATCATTGTATGTGTAATTATAATAAAGGAAATCTTCATCATCTTGATCTATCTTGTTTATATAACTTGTAGATGATGATGAAACCCTTGGATTAGGGCAATGGATTTGAGTATTGCAATAGCGATCGTACAAATGAGACCTCGAAGCCTCAAAATCCTTTATCTTAAACATCTCTAGTTTTTATGGTTTATCGAGAAAGGTATCGGTAAACCGGTTAGACAAGAAAATTCTATGTATGCTTAATTGAGAGGGTGGTTGATCTCATAGCCACTTGTTTGTGTGACACTAATGCAAGAATGTGAGGACTCATTAGAGAATTAGTTCACTGGATTGACCCCTATAAGGAAACCTTAATGGATGCCCTTCTAGCTTATCAATGAGGAAGTACTCATGTGGAGGTTGTGCAATTACTCCTTAGACCTGAGATCACCAAAGTATCTTATATGCACCTACCTATGCATTGATTCACCTTAGGCACATCATGTATGGATTCTCGCGGGGTGTTTTGCAAGTAGAAAAGCTTATATTGATGGTAGTTAGGGGATCAATATGAGACCAGTTTCCCTTAGTATGGGAAATATACATCCGATGTGTTCTCGTGGGATTATGACTTGGGAATCTCTTGTTAAATCCCGTATTTTCATACATTATGTTTCGTCATTTGTTAGTCGACGTAAGGTCAGAGAACAAGATTATCTGTGAGGTTATAAGTAGTTAAACTATCTCTAACAAGTGATAAGCAAGTGTCGCAAGGGTTAGAGGTTAAACAAAGCAAAGCGAGTGAATTTCCGTGAAATCTCCACCTTATGGAGTGACTTACAGACCATATATTAGAGGTATGGGTTTACGTTATAACCCATATTTTTTGGGTGATACTAAGAGTTCTTAATATTCTAATAAGGTTATTTTATGAGTTATTTGAATCGTATAATATTCCTATGTTAAGTTTTGAAGTCAAGCATGTTGTAAAAAAAAAGTCGACAAAAGTTATAGCAAGTTACGTTCATAATTTTACTGAACTTTGGGTCTGATGTCACTAAGCTTTATTCTCAATATCCTTAGAATTAAGGCATGATCCACCCACCAAATTGAAGGTTTACTATTCTTGCTTCCAACTCATTAAACCGTTCATCGATACGACATTGTAGTAGAGAGATATTCGTGTTTTCGTGAGACTGCGCAGGCAGTCCCTTTGGAACCCACTTGAGGCGGTGGAATGTATAAATGATGTATAAATCGGTGGCAAGAGTTTCTTATTTAATTTTTCATATGTTTCTGTCCTAAAAGCCTGGAAATACTCTCCCAAGGTTTAGATAGCATCCCAAGATAGAATCAAAGAGAAATAACATGATTTAGACATTGGGAACCCCGTGGTGTTTGTAGACTGTTTCTTCTTCTTCTTCTAGTGGGTGAATTGGAGAATTCTTCAAGGTGAAGTAACCTCATATTTGGAGTAGTCATTTTCTTTTCAACATAATTATATGTCCCTCCTTCATGTATTTCAACTTGTAGAAGTCATAGCTAGCTTGTACGGTTTAAAATCCATGAAATAAAAGTCGAAAATCGTAGTTGTGTTGTTATTGCTTATTGAACTGTTTTGAGGTTGTTCTTGTGGTATTTTATGGGTGGTTAAGGTTGTTCTTGTGGTATTTTATGGGTGGAAATTTATTGGATAACCCAAGTGTTGTTTTTTTCTTTTTCTTTTTTTTGTTGTTGTTGTTGACATGTATTTGAAAGAAGAAAGGATTTGAAGGTATAGCTTTATTAGTCATGAACCAAACTTGCTGCTCGTTATATCATTGTTTTGGGTTGAAAGCTTATAATAGAGTTGCTGGTGGTTTGGGTTGTTTTTGTAACAATTATGAACTTGAGGAAGGTGTTTTATTTCTAGAATAAGGTAAGAAATCCTCTCTCCTAGATGTATTTGAGTTATCCAAGTCATAGCTACGTTGCTAGATGAAAAAAGAATACGAAAGTTATATCCGAAATCGTATAAATTGTTCTTGTTATCGTTTGGGCTGTTTGGTTGTTGTTCTGAGTTTTTTTGGTGGTCTGAAATTTATGGATTTGATATGGTTGCCGTTGTTTCGTTATTTTAAATTTGAGGAATTTGAAAGAAATATAGGAGATGTTGTCCGATTCGTTATAAACTAGCTTGCCGCTCGATATATGATTCTTGTGTCGTATAGTTAATGCTAGTATCGTTATGCTTTATCTAAATTGAGGCGTAAAGGGGACTGTTTATAGCTGGAAGTAGGAAGCTGACGATAAAGGTATGTAAAGTTTATTCCCTTCATTTCTTGGCATGAATCCATAAAACGAAAAAGTCAAATGAGCGTATAAGAAAAGAGTATAACACAAAATTCTCATGTTCATGTTATCTTATGTCACTCTTGCCTTAGTTATCCCTTGTCCGGAGTTTATGTTCAGTAGCATCATTCCGTGTCTAGTCAATTCATAGAGAGTATATGTATTTTTATGTCATATACAGTACTGTGCATTTGGCTTGGGGCCATAGAGATATACAGTTGCCTTTAGGAGAGAAAGATATATAGTTGCCTTCGGACCAGACATATATTCAGTTTCCTACGCGCCAGACAGAGATACAGTTGCCTACGAGCTATATAGATATACAGTATTAATCAGTTGCCTTCGGGGCCATGCACTTACACACCAAACCGTATATGAGGCCGAACAATTTTTTTCAGTTTGATTTACTTATTTTATATGAGTCAGGGACAAGTAAGTTATTTACAGATTATCATTGACTCCTCAGCTTACATTCAGTATGTCATGTATAATAGTTCGATTTTAGTTTCTGTTATTCAGTTGCCTAAAATACTAGGTACATTATTTCGTACTGACGTCCGTTTTGCCGGGGGGCGGCATTTCATGCCTACAGGTCCTGATAGACAGATAGATAGACCACCACAGTAGAAAGTGCCAGGTGTAGCAGGCGTTGGGAATTTCTAAGTTTAACCGACTCGCACATACCTTATAAAAAGGGAGGTGTCCCGGGGAAGTACGGTTGTGAATCGTACCGAAAAAGTCGGAAAAACCCGCCAACCACTTAATGGTGCTCTAAAGGACACATTTTAGAGTGGCCACCTAATTTTTAGGAAATTAGGAAACCAGTTCGAAAAGGGTTCATTTAAAACTATTATTTAAAAAAAACCTAATCTACCAACGTCTGGGTAAGGCATCTGGTGATCCCCCCGATATTAAGGATCTGCTCAATTGCGGTTTACCTACGGGTTTTAATAGTTTATCTTATGATTATTAATTGTTTTGCACAAAAATTGTTTAAGTCTATATTTCCGCAATAAAAAGGGCGTCATTTACATGCAAGAAATTCGCTTTTAAGAAATCGTTGAAGTATTTCTCGCTCAAAATTGAGCGTGGGTGTCGGACATGAACACCTAAGCTAATACCCGAAGGCTCTTAGCCTAGGTAGGACTCCACGTAAGTCCACCCAAAAAGATTTTTGGAAAAAAGTGTTTAAGTTTATGAAAATAGTTTTAACATACTATATATACCGTAATTGATTATAATATGTTATTTATTTTAACCTATCAATCATACTCTTTATTTAGCGAAATTTTAATCCATTTTTATGCATATTTACACAAGTCTCGAATGTTCAAAATCAGTCCATAAGTTTTAAAACAGTCCAAAACGGTCTCAGGCAGTTCAGTCCCCCAAAGTTTCAATAGTGTCAATTCAGTCCCGCAACTTTCTCAAATACAACGTTCTAAGTACAAAACAGTCCCAGGCCATTTTTATCCAATTTCTACACGAGTTTGAATTTAGTAAAAATCGTTTTTGGCGATTCTAAATTGTGCGACAATCATAGAAAGGTCCCAATCTATTAAATTTAAAGGCAGAAATACGAATTTAAATTGCATAAAGTAAAGAGTAAGGATTTTGGGCCGACCAAGCCCAAACGAAAGTATTATGCAAGTTTGTCCCTAAGTCTATACGTATGCTCCATTTTGCTCGGAATTCGTTCGACTCGATCTAGATACGTTAGTGGGCTCCGTGGGGGCCCACCAACGGGTTTGGATGAACAAAGAAACAACGGGTATACAAAACATTAGAATACATCCACAAGTACACTAAGTACAGTGAATTAAATTAGACATGATTATTACATAGCCGAAAATTTAATTACATAATATTTGGGCCTAGCTCGATATATATATATATATATATATATAACTCGAAACTGCTATCAATACTACCAAAGGAAGCCCAATAAAGATTAAAGAGCCACTAGAATCAAAAAACACAAAAGCGATTGGCCCAAAAGAGCCAAAACATCAAAGGCCCAGAATTGGAGGCCTAAGGCTAGAGCCTCAAAATTTCTCTAAGTGTGGAAGCCACTATATGCGCTGAATATACACTGATATACACCTCTCTAGGAGAGCAAAACAATACTTGCATACCCTCCCATATATATTCAGTATACACCTCAAACTCGACCCCTTAACCCTAAGAACCAAAAGGTTAGATCAAGATCCCCATAAAACTTCATTTTTAACCAAACCTGAGACTTCTAATTAGCTTTAAAAGCAGACAAGATCCCATAATTTCAGTTAAGGCAAAGCAGTGATCTACTCAACATCAAAATGACCTCAAATGAACCATTAAACTCAACTACAAACTCTAGGACCATTTCGAGAAACAAACAGCGCTAGAAAAATAATTTAGATGATGAAAGAATCAGACAAAACACTAATTTCGGTTCCAAAGCGGGCATAACTTAAGCAAGAACAACATGTATGTTAAGATGGGTAAGAGCAAGTAGTAGGATTTAGAGAGTGAGGAGATACAGGTAAAGGAAGGTCATCAAGGCACGTAAAATGCACAAATAATCAACAAGGGCAACACTCAGTCGTAATCGGCTTTAAACAAGATCAAATAGCTAGCAAGCAATTCCATGGGGGTTAGTTTAATCCATAGATTTATTCTAAACTGAAAAGGAGTTAATCAGACCTAGAAAGGTTATTTTTAGCCATATTTCCTAGTCAAAGAGGTTACAGGATCAAACAATAAGATTTTAAGCCATCTTAACTAACTTTAACCTTAAGCAAGTTCAGATACTAAGTGAACAGGTCTGCAAGTTTAACAAATATTCCAGGATTCAAGTTTAGTCAAGGCCCAGCATGATCACATATTTTTAACTAATCATAAAGATCATCCCATTCATTTAAAAGTCCTAGTGCACTATAGGGTCTCAAAATGGTGACTTAAGGTTAGGTATCATCCTCAGGATTAAACAAATAGATCCAAACACCAACATAAAGTCCAAACAGGAGCACAACAAGCCACAACAAAAGTGAAAAGGAGCCTGATACTATCCTAGGTACAAGTGGATCATTTCAACTTGAAACAAGTCATAAGTAAGAGCAGTCTCAAACAGGAGCTATAAAGGTTCACATAATCCAACAATGGAACTGAGATGGTACATGACATTATCCTAGGTTCATAAGTAATTCATTAAACATGTTTTAGCTTCAAACAATTAAGTGAAATAGGGAATCTTGTCTGTTAAACTTCATAAAAGACTCATAAACAAGTGGCAAAGAATATGTACAGGTGAGCAAATACTACAATTGGTTCTCTTAAAAAACAAGTTTAGTTCCAGTTTTAGCATTATCCTAGGTTCAACAAAGTCCAAGTTTTATCAGATTCATAGTATGACTTCAGAAGGGAAGATTTGGCCAAGGGTCAGACCTCAAGAATAAAGTAACTATACTCAATTTTAACACCTCCTAGATTCAGTTTTAATTTTCTTTTATATCCCTATGCAGTCCAGTAAACAAGAATATATTAAGTGTCACGACCCAGCCCCGTAGGCCGTGACTAATGCCCGAGCTGGGCACTCGTACCCACCTATCAACTACAACCAATCCATAGCGAACGTAATAAGAACTTATACGTACAAAAAGGCGCGGGGACGCGTATACACATATATATCATACATATAACACAGGGAATGTACAAAACGCATACACAATCGAACATTACTACCCACAACCCACATATATGTCTACGTACCTCTACGAGTAATAACGAGAATCATATGACGGGACAGTGGCCCCGCCGTACCCCCGAACGGACATAGTATATATACAACAAAAGGATCTCCGTACCAAAGTGTAGGCTCCTAACAAAGGAGCACTCCAAGTCCGTCGAGTAGGAATCCTAAGTGGCGGCTCACCCAAACAAGTATTTGTACCGCGCGCATAAAACGCACCCCCGAAGAAGGGGGTCGGTACGGAGTATGTACGAGCATGTAAAACGTATGTATACCGTAAACAAAATCGTACCGAAATAGAGAGTATGGAACATGAGTACAGTACCAGAAAGGCTTACCTTTAAACATAAATCATGCATGATCATATCATAAACTTAAGTAAATAATCATCGTATACATATGCATATACAAAGCGTGTCCTAGCCCTCTAGTGAGGGACTCGGTGAATAGAATCATCATATGCCATCCTGGCCGCCATCCCCATATCATCAAATCATCACATCGTCATATATATATGTATAGCGTGTCCCGGCCCTCTAGTGAGGGACTCGGTGAACAATGCAGTGGGATGTGCACGAATGCGTGTCCTGGCCCGGGACTCAGTGAAAGACATATTGAGCTTTGCACGAGCAGAGTAGTGAGAAAACATATGCACATAAATCATTTCAAAGACTCGATGAAATAAATTAAACAAACTATCATTTGAAAATCGGTACAATAGTTATATCCAGTACCTTTCGGACATCTCTCGGAACATATCAAACCGAACTTTAGAAATCTTAGCTGCGTATCGAAATCATATGCATAACAATCCTCATTTCGTACTTAAATAAATAAGTAATCATACTCTGGGGTCGGAATAATAAGCATATTAGGTTCTTTCAAACAAACCGTTAGAACTATACAAAGGAACGTCTCGGGGGCCCACGGACAAGTATCCAACCAATCTGAGCCCACCTATGGAAGTTAGAGTCATCATACGCTACGAAACATTCTACGAGCATATCGAGGCGATCCGAGCCCTTTTGTGAAAGTTACGGTCATTCGTAGTTTCGGAATCTTTTTAAGAACAAAATTCCTTATGTAGCACTTCAAATTCAAACATACAAAGGACACAAGGATCATAACATGACTGCATTAAGAATGTTAATATCAAGAGGTGAATAAAAGTCGTAAACACGCTCGGATCGTAAGAATAGAATTACCCCGAGGCTCGTATGATATTTCCCTTACGTCTAAGACATGCCAAAGAAAGAAAGGGTGAGCTTTACATACCTAGTTCGCTCTCCAAGCTAATCCAAACTTACGTCGCGGACTTCCCACGATCTAAAATACGTCATTAAATACCAAACATTAGCTAAAGGCACTTAAGAGTTCAATTCCAAACTAACACCTAACTTCTACGGAAAATTTGGGCAGCATTTCCCCTGTAAATGCAACACCCCGAGAATTCAACTCGGCCAAATTCATCAACAACCATACCAAAAACATACTAGCAACATCAATAATCAATTCTAAACGTATTCTAACATTAGCAACCCTTTACTACATAATTCAACAATATTCATTATATTCAATTCAACTACTTACATTCAAACCAATATTCATGCTCATACGTTCCATTTCTAATCCAAAACCATTTAGACAATATTCAAGAACACTTTAAACAATTCACACAATGTTTCAAACAACCCTACTAACACTCCAATTCACCCGAAATCATTCCCAAACCCGAGAACAACAACAACAACACATCCCTCGCTTCCGAATTCATAACTTACATCAACAATTCATTTGTTAGAAATGTCATTGCCATAAATATACAAACTACATAGGAATCACGTTGACTTCCAAATCAGCCCGCAACAATTACAACATCAACTTGGATCATTAGAATCTCATTATCAACATAGAGTTCACAACGACAACAACCAAAACACTAAAGAAAATTAATTCATTCTTTGCTACACCACACAACCCATATTCGGCCAACACACCCACAACCAAATTTCATGATTTTCATTCATTTCAACACACTACAACAACCAAACATGCTAAATAGAATTTAATCCATTACACCCACACAACACTACATATGCACGGCTACAAGCCATGCACACGGCTTCACTTCCCCATGCAATTTTTCATGCATTTCATCCATATTTTCATACTACGACATACATAAACCGTCCATAACATATAAAAACAAGATTAAACCTTACCTTTCTTCACAACTTCACAACTTAGCCAAGGTTGACAAAGGATGAAAACGAGCGGTTTGTTGACTCAAACAACAACTCCACGTTAACAAGGACCTTTCAATTAGTGGGTTTTCTAGAAGAAACAATTTTTTTTATGGCTATTTTTGGTCTTCAAATTTTTGCACCCTTGGCCGAATGGCCTTCTCCTTGGTTCTCCAAGCTTCTTGAATTTTTTTCTAAGTGTTGAAATGAGAAAGATGAATAATTAGTCATCTTTTGTATTCATATATAAGGATTCCATGTGGCCCTTGGCCCACACCAAGTTGGCCGGCCACATGCCCCTATTTTCCTATTTTTTTTTTCCTTTTTCATGAAATAAATACTTTCCATAAATGTTATATCCCGCGTTTTGTATAATCGGATAATTCGAGACAATCGCGGGAAGACGACAAGCAAGGCCATATTTTATTTTGTTTGACATGTGAGTTGCTTATGAAAAATTTAGAAGTAAAAAAATAATGAGGAAGGTCAAGGGCATAAAGGGAAATTTGCAGTATGACTCGTGGAAATATGGAGAAAGACGAAGGGCAAATTTGGAAGTTGGAAAAATATTTCATAAATTACAAGAGTTAGCCCAAAAGTATAAGTGGGCTTGAATTATTTTTAGAAAAAAAAAACCAAGGCCCAACCGGCCATGGTATGGGCTAGGTCCATGTGGGGGCTAATTTTTTTTAGAATAAAAGATGACTTAGTAGTCATCTTATCCATTGAGCTCTCTAGAGTTTTCCAGAAATAACAACAAGAGAGAAGAAGAGGAAAAGTTCTAGGGCCATTCGGCCATAGAGGAATTCCCAAGAAAATTTGCCAAAAATTCTTTCAAAATCATTTTCTACCAAGTAAGGGTGCTTAACAAGGTGGAGGGTTCATTAGAGCAAGAAAAGCACAAGTTCATGCAAGTTGAGATTTCTAGTCAAGTGAAGAATTGAAGGAAAGGGTAAGGTTTAATCCTTTCTTACATGTTATGGATGATTTTGTGTGTTGTACCATGTTAAAAGTGGATGAAACTCATGGAAGAGGAAATCATGTTGTGGCCGTGAGATGTAATATATGTATGTGTGTGTGGAAATTGTGTTCTAATTACTTCATCTAGTGTTTGGTTGTTATTGTTGTGAATACTATATTGATAATGGAAATTGAATGAATTTGGAGAGAACGTGGTTCCGTGTGTGTGCGTGATGAAACCGTGAGTGTGTGGTGTGTATGTGGCCGTGTATACATGATGTATGGCCGTGTATATTGGTGAGTTGTGGAAGAATAATGAGCAAGTTATAGTTAATGTTTTAGTTATTGTGTTGTAGATTTTATATATTGCAAATAAAGGATTGATAAGTTTGGTGAAGTATTGATAATTGGAAGATTATGTATATTGAAAGACAATGTTCTTGCATGGGTAGTATGAAATGGTATTAGTATGACGTTGTTGGAATATATATTATAAAGGTTGCTATTGTGTTCATTG